>NC_049996.1:14487148-14637860 GCF_000003815.2 Branchiostoma floridae
ACGTCTAGACGGCACACTTGCAGTGCTTATACCAGTACAGTACAGATGTACGGGCAAGCACAGCCGGTTCGGGCCCCGGGCAGGGGACCCAGCAGCCTCCCCAAAACCAGCGGGACACCGCCACCACCTCCTCCTGTCCGCCGAGAGTAGTTCAATAGGGCGTGTCTGTCATGACAACGGCGCATCTGGACAGTCGAAGGAAGGGCCGAGAAACTCTCCAAACATTTACGAAGCAGCAGAAGCTGTAAAACCAGAGAACGTACCGGAAGGCGGCAGGCGCCACGTCAACATACCTGAAGCTGTGGATACGTCTACGGGTGAGCTTTTTCTAATTTATATAGCCGGTAGAACCTTCTTCCGCGCAACACACCAGCTTCTGTATCTGTACAACCGCCAATCCGCGTAAAAAAACAGATTCCATATGCTACTGGAAAGTGTTGCTGACCTTATACCCCTGTCAGATGTAGCGAAAATCGACCATACGACGAGTCTGCGAGCTCTACGTTACATGTAGTTTAGTGCTCGCAGACTCGTCGTCCGATCGATTTTCGCTACATGTCACAGGGGTATTAGGACAGGATGTGAGCGGTGGCCATCCTCGCACTGTGCTTCTCGAAAAGAGCTAGGGGAATTTCCCCGTACACAATGAACCTGTAAAAACTGTACATAGCGTTTGTCTTCTCTGCCACGACCAGTGAAAGACTAGTTCTTCATTGAGCTGAACTGGATTGGCATTACTTCCATTTTCTTTATCATTTTTCACCAGACAACACCTACAAGGTCGGCAAAAGTCGCCGCCGTGTTCTCTGCGACTTCCTCCGCCTCCACCTGTGCTGTCTGGCCGCCACCCTGACGGTAGTAGTGATCCTCGTCACTCTGGGATGCCTCCTCGTTATCTCCGTCAATGCCAAGTTCAAGTATGAACAGGTCAGAATATCGTTTAAATTTCACGCAAATCTCCTAGAACAACCTGCTTGGGGGCCCAAACCTACACAAATCCTTCCTTTCACCAAAAGAGAGAACTTCGTATTAATGGTCACGCAAATCTCTTAGAACAAGTTGCTCGGGGACCTAAACCTACACAAATTATTCCTTTCACCAAAAGCAATCTGTCACCAACGATAGCATGTTCTGGACAAAAGTGCAAAAAAAAAGCCGAAGTTCAGCTGCAGTATCAAGTACACAAGTGGTCAAAAATCGACCTGGTCCTTTGTTCTTCCAACACCTATCTACATGTACATGGCACCAAGTATCATTACAATCCACCCAGAGGTTCTGAAGTTATGCTGATCACAAATATCAGGAAAAACAAACGAAGACACACGCACAAGCAGAGACACACAAAGACAATTTCTCCATTTTTCATACATTTCGGTACCTAGTTTTTGCCCTCATATCATTTACTGTACGCAGTATCGAAAATAACACGCTGTTTTTCTGCAAGTAGCAGACTAATTTGAAAGAAAGTAACTAATCTAAACATGAAAGCGTACAGATGAAAGGATGATATTTGATAAGACGCTTGACAAACTCTCTCCTTAATACATTTTGTTATGTGTTTACCCACTCTCCGTCGTATATTTTGTGAGTAAATGACGAATCTTTCCTGTGCCTTTCTCATCTCAATGTCCGTAGAAAATCTCACAACTGTCTACCAGGGTGGATGTCCTGACACACGACCTGAACCAAGAACGAAACCGAACTGCAGTCATGGAACAGCTACATGGCCGAAAATGCAAGATATCGGGTAAGTTAGGTTTGCCTGAAGTTTTAACATTACAAAAAACATTGAACAGTTTTTAAAAGTTTTAGAATTAAACCACTGTGGTCTTAGAAAGCTTGTGGATTGTTTTTGAACAATTGTATAGGAAGAACTCCCCGGAAAGAGTTCCAGTCAGATGAAAGAAGTTGTTGTTATAGAGGGGCTCTGAGACGGATATTTGGACAGTGCAATGAAGTGAGCAAGAAGAGAATCTAGTGGTACACTGAAATTCTCTCAGTGGTGAGACAAGTTATATGTATGTGACTTTAAGGGTACACTTGCCATGGAAGTATTTATACAAGAGTTACAAGGAGGCAAAGCTAAAGGTTCGCCACCATGTGACTTATTGTATAACTGAGTTCGATCTAAATTATTGGTGGTGGCTTCATCGGCAGAAAAGTCCAGTATGAAAATTAACATTACTGTGTCGTTGGCTTTTGTCTTTTTTTTTACGTTCATACAGCAATGCTCTTACGTCTTGTGCTTTCATCAACAGAATCGTTGCTGACTTTATTTTACATTTATTTACTTTGTCCACAGGTTCTAGCTTTTCGTACTTGAATACCGATACAGTATTTTTTACCTTGTATGTTGTAGATGCCCGTTTTGGCCTCCACCGAAAGGTATTACCCCCTGACCATCTCGGAACAAAGGGACAACCCGGGCCTTCTGGCTCTAGATCTGTAAAGCCTCCTGGACCTCCCGAACCCACTGGACAACCCTACCAAATCACAGGTGAGACTCATGTGAAAAGTACAAGAAGGAAAGTGATTTTGGTTACATGTGTCCATATCAAAATAAACGGTTTTACGCCTTTCCTTGTCAGGCCATGCTCCTTCTCTGTTTCAGCTACTTGGAGCGACGGTTGTCAAATTGGCTACACACTCCTCGCCAACACGACCTGCATCCGGCTTGATTCCAGAAGACTGCCCTACGGCAACGCCAAGAAGGCCTGCGAGAAGGAGGGAGCAACGCTAGCCATGCCGAAAACGAGAGAATTGGACGTCGCTTTGAGAAACCTGGTCCGCGAGGAAGGTTATAACCTACTCCATTGGATCGGCTTTAAGATACAACAAGAAGTTCCGTCTGCGCTGGCAATGGGAGGATGGGTCTGCTCTAGGCAACTACAAGGTACACCTTCCTCACTGTTTGTCACCAAAAGAAAACTTCACGAGTCCGAATGCAATGCTGTTAACAAATGCAAAAAAAAATTCTTACCTTTATCAGATGGCAGGGCTCGAAATACCACCTGCATATGCAGGTTAGTGCAGGTAAAATTGGAGCTGTGCAGGTATGTCTGATGTTTGCCTGCACCTAACCTGCACTGGTCCATGTACTGGGTTTTATACATAAATGTCCTATGATATAGGTGTATGTGGATTGTTGGCCCATGGCTACTTCCCCTCAGCCAATGAGAAGCTCCCATTTTCTGGATATATCCACATAGTATGGGACTATGGAAAAAAGTGTGGTGCTATTTCATGCAAATAAGGAGAAAAGTATGTGATATCAAGAAAAATATGGTAATATCTGGACAAAAAGTGTGGTGATATACGCATGTGACCAATTCTGACCAATCCTCTCTTACCTTTGAGCCCTTCTTCTGGGACTAGAATTGTGTCATGTGATAACTGACCAATCCTACCCTTGACTTCTAATTGCCCAGAGGAATATGACCAGACTTTCTGTCTCTCCAGGCAGTCAGCTTGGGAAGGTCTTGACAAGATTAATGACATTGTGTCGTTGCTGCCTGACACTGTCTGTCACATCATGTCAAGCAATAAGAAAGATTGTTGACATTCAGGACAAAATAAAGTAACATTTTGTAGAGCAAATGAACTAGAGAAGCTTCGGGGAAGTATGCCATGGGCTAAGTTACTTAACCGATGGGATGGCCAAGAATATAGTGTATAACAGGAGTCGCGCCCATCAAGGGGTTTCTAGTCTCCCCGGGGGCGAAGCCTATTACTTATCAGCTGCATTGACGTTTACCACCTATTAAGTATAAAGAAATTTCAATGGTTCCTGAACAATTTTAGTATGATCTTTACTTCCTAAATTCAGAGTCCGGCAGGTAAAATTTGTCTGGTGCAGGTAATTTTTAATGTTACCTGCACCTGTGCAGGTATGAAGAAAAAAGTACTTCGAGCCATGAGAAATCATGATGTCACATGTTTTAGTATCATTGAAGAACCTCAAATATGATATGTACCTTTAAAACAGGGATGGAATGCAGGAGAGCCAAGTGACATGAACAGGGCCCGTCATCGCCTATGTGTGATGTACTGGCCAGAACCCACTACTTCTCCTCTTTGGGATGACACCGATTGCTCTCATGGCTACCGCTTTATCTGCCAAACTCCCCGTATGTAATTCGGAAGAAAGGCCGACAAAACATGTCTCTTCAACTGAGCATTACCTTTTTAAATATTGTAGATGATTTTTGTCTTGATTATGATACAATGTTGTATTATTTGAAAGGGGCAGTTTAGTATCAAATGAGATTTTGTGATTTTTATTTGTCCAAGTGTTTTCAATCTACTTACAATGTTTGCTATTCAGCCAGCATTTCAGGGGAAGGTGATGCATGCTTCACTTTAACATTTTCAATTTCAAGTTAGCATTGGAGTCAGCAAGTTGTAATGATAATTACCTCCATGAAGATGGAGGTATTGTTGCTATATTCTTTTCAGTCTGGAGCTTATGTGGGGGATATCTCAAGAACCGTTGAAAGGTTTGCAATGGATATTTCATGGAGGTATGAGGTCTACGAACTCTTGTTAACCATTGAAATTACTTGTAATGTAATAATAGAACGGGTCGGCATTGTTTCTTTCTCGGAGACAGTCAGGATGTGCTAGAAGGACTTATTCCCACTAAGTTCATGTAGTACATTGGACATCTGAATAGAAAGAGAATGTAATATAATGACAATTCATACTTCATACGATGTTGTAAAATGTTTTCCTGACCTTTTATCACTGATGATGAGTTAGTGCTTGAACTATTCAGGACTGTGTTAGCATTGCGTACGTAGGCCAAGGCTACACCCTTTATCATTACAAGCGAATGTAAGTAGGAAATATTGCCATAGCCGACGCAAAATGGTTAAAAGCTGCCAGCATTAACTTGGGAGCTTCATCATTCACTGTCAAGCTCTGAGAGACAGCACAATGCATCATTCTGCTCATGCGCACTTGAAACTGTGAACTGGCGTATTGCTATATCATTTCGAAATACGTTAAGCAAGCACACTAACAATGTAAGAATATTTCACGTAGCATTTCTAAATAAAATGTGAAAACACGATGGTGCAATGTATTTTCCGTTCCCTTATGAGTTGGTATGTTTCTTCACGATCTGATAGTTCAACACTTGGCACTTCTAGTGACTTTCAGGGGAGGGGATACCACGGCAGACCTTTAGAAACGCCACATGTCGCTCCGACAGCTTTAAGTGCCAGTTTTAAAGAGAATGTCATGACCAAGGCTTTACTGGTTTTGCGGAAAAGCCATGTGCATCGGATGTACACCTTATCCCCATTTCATAGTCACCATAGCTAAGCACAATCCGCCGTACGTGCAATTTGTCCGTACGTTTTTTGGGTAGGCCACGTCCGCCACGTATTTCTGAAAACGTGGGGAACGACTGGCAAGAGCAGGGAGGGAGTACGTCAACGCACGGCACACAAAGTTTTGCCTGCACGTTAAGTTCTACGGCGTGTATGCGTGCTCCAAAAATCCGTCGGATTCCCTACGAGTTCGTACGGAGGCCGTACTTGCCACTTACGGATCATCCAAGATTCGATACGTTTTGGCACGTAGACAGCACGTATTTGCACGTACGGCGGGTTGTGCCCTTAGCTTATCGCAAGGTCAGGGGGACGCCAACTGCCGTGGTCACAACTAGATTTGCCTTGTAGCCTACGTGTTACACAATCTCTACCCTAGCTGCCAGACCCCCAGATCATCGAGCTTCATAGTATTAATTAGGGGAGAGTACCGGTACAGAAAATTCAGATTCAGGTATGGTCCAGGTCCGGACCTGAAGCTGGACCTAATTGTATGTGAATGGGCAATACTCAAAGCAATTGTCCATTTCGCTACAAAGGAATGCGTTCGGTGGAGTGTCTCATCTTCACGTTAACAACGCAGACTGCCTCTGGTATTACGTTAGACCAAGTTTGACGGTAAAAACTTGATAAAAATGACTACCAACTCTCTCTACTTCGCTCTCGCTATTTTCTTGGGCCAATAAAAGCCTCAAAACACGTGAACACCTGCCGCCGTAGTGCCGGTATAATCTGTTCACTCTGTAATCCGTCCAGCATCCGGTCCATAGAATTTTTTTCAGGTCCGGTTTTTCCGGAACGGTCCAACAAGGAAACCCGGTTTTGTACCCATTCTTAGTATTTATCATTGGGGGAGGGGGTAGTGTCCTTTAGGAAACAATCTTCGATCCAGGCTACACAATTTCTCACTGCCAGGGGCTGGTTGGGCTTCCTTTGAGGGGCCTGACCCGTGGAAGGGCTACTAGCTATAGAGGCGTGATTTAGTCAGGCTCGAGTCCCGGCCTGACTAAACATAAGCCAGACAAACAGAAGCCAATAAATTCTCTTGTTTGCCTCACGTGATACGACTTATGTTACAAGGGTCTCAGGTACAAAGGTGACACAATATGACCTCAGGTAACCCGTAAGTCCGGCGGACATCATGTGAACGTTGCTCAGTGTTGTGCAACAGCAATTCTTACAATACCGAGGAAAAAAGAACAACATGGCCCTCTCAGTGCTTACGCTGTATCGTCTGGTTGTATTCTTCGGCTTCGTATCTCTTTCCGTCAACAGGATTACCAGTAACGATGTGTTTGAAACGACAGAGATAACAGGTATTTTGATCATTTGATATATTTTATAATATGGCTAGCAATGTTGCATTGCTAAGCAATCATGTGATCATAGGTTAGTTGGGTGGACTGCGCAGAGTTTATGATCAATACCTTACGAAGATTGAATGACATATGGACATGATTATGGTTTACGAAGATTATCAAATGCAAACTGTTCATTCGGTAACGAGACAAGAAACTGAACGTTGAAACAAATGCCTGAATAATGGATAAGAGGAAATCTCCAAGCAGATGTACGTGTTGTGAGGGAGAATCGTAACGTTTTCTGTTTTTCCTGTTTTGTGACATGCAACTATCCCCTGTGCTTGGCGATGACAATGTTACAGTGGGGTTCAAGCGACCACCAAACTGACCATGAAAACGGATCTGAGCGTTTAGCGCGCTGGGTTTATGATCTTGCGGCCCGGGTTCGAATCCCGGGAGCCAGCAGACTGCTTCTACATGCCTCTCTAGTTGTTTCAATAACTTGGTTTCCTTTTGGTTCTAAATGAAGATCGAGGGGCAGTGCGGCATAAATGTGGGGTCGTGTGACGTAACTGCTGTGTATTTGGCTCAGAACCAAGAGCTTCTGCCATGCTACTGAACTTGTGCCCTTTGGGAAGGCACTTTACACGACTTTCCTTACTCTGACTCAACCAGGGTTGTAGCCGACCTGAAATCATTTTCAGTCCCCTTGATTTTGAATGGGCATCCTATCGAGCACCGAAGGCATGGCGTGATGTTGCGTGTCATTTCTAGGGGGTCTGGGTCCCAGAAGATTTTTAAATCAAGACCCTCTGAAACACTATTTCCTGCATTTTGAGGTGCAAATTTTGCTTGTAGACTAAGATGTTCAATGGCATCTGTTTTGGTGAAGAAGAACACATGGGTTTCAGTTTTTTTATATCTTTACATATCAATTTTTGTCTGTCCTAGGGGACGGAATGGGGAAATTTTTTTTTCATTCCCTAGCTGCAAAATTCCTTCAAAGGACTGAAGGACAGGTGCTGGCTACAACCCTGGACTCAACCCTTGTGTAATCAAATATGTACCTGGCTTAGGTTCGGAAGGTAAATTGGAGGTGGGAGGAGAGGGTAGACTCCCAATACAGGGGCACAGCGCATAACAACTAGCCTTACGGCCTTAAGAAAGGCTATGTGACTACATTATCTTTATCTATCCTTAAAGATCGAGATCGCCAATGGGAAGCGTGGAAGTACTGGCACGGTAAGACATACCCGTCTACAGAGGAGGAGGTCTACAGAAGGAAGATATGGGACAATAACCTGGCCGCCATCTTCAAACACAATGCCGCCGGAAAGAGCTACAAAATGGCGATGAACAGTTTTGGAGATCAGGTAAGATGGATCCACCGTACGTGAGGTCCGTGGCCTTTAAAGCTGAACAAAAAGATACCCCAAAAGTTCTGCTACATTAACAAGGTCACACACCAGGGGAGCCAAAATTGACCTTGACCTTCCTCTTACCAACCTCCATTCAATATTCTAATGAATAAACATATTCATAGACCTGATATCATCATAAAACTTCCGGAGGTTTTGAAGTTATGTTGACACACATACACACACTCACACACATACACACACACAAACACACACACACAAACACACACACAAACACAAACACACACAAACACACACACACACAAACACACACACACACACACACACAAACACACACACACACACACACACACATTGCAAACTGAACGGCAGTCATCGTGGATTTGGTGTGACCTTGACAGCCATGGATACATCGTCATAAATATCATATCATATCATATCATATCATATCATATCATATCATATCATATCATATCATATCATATCATATCATAAACTTAAGATAAATCTGTCTGGGCTAAGGAGAAGAAAGTTTAATAGCCGGGCCCGGCACTGTATGGTGATGAGAACTAAGACATTAAGACAAATAAAGACTGCCTCACATATTCATTTTTCCCAAGAACTGCCACCGATTGGAATACTTTACCATATTCTACCACACTCCAAGCTAACCCCACTAAGTTTAAGGAAGAGGCATTACAACATCTAAGGAACAGCCAATAACAAAACAGCACTACGCCCTGTGTGGTTTGCCCCAACAAACTAGGGGTGTTGCACAGTACAAGAACAAGAACAAGAACAAGAACAAGAACAAGAACAAGAACTATGCTCATCCCATTCAGCCAAATTCACAACAAAATTTGAAATTTCGCAAACGATCGATATTACGAAAACGTAGACGTTACCGAAGATCGTTTTGGTCACCTCAGCTGGCAAACCGTACCGATGTTATGGTATCTGAAGGTATGTAGAATCTTGTTATGACATATCTACGCTGTCATTAACGCTAGGAAGGGACCACCCGCACAGACAAGCTGAGTTATCGTACCCATCGTCATGGCGTCGACTCAGACAGCCTGCGTCACACGGTTGCTATGGAGATGACCCAGCCTCCGCCCTCCCTGGACTGGCGGGAAAAGGGCGTGGTCACGCCTGTGAAGAACCAAGGAATGCTGGGAAAAGTCATGGCATTCGCAATCACAGGTGTAATAACTTTGAACAGCGCTAATTAGAAATAGACAGTGTTTAACTCTGTTAGGCAAATGCTAACAGTGATATTTGCCTGATAAACTTAAGTCTGATTCTTTACTAGAGACCGGTCAACACAGAATTGTGCTTAATCTTTGACACTGTTTGATCTTTGAAACGTTATTGTACGTGGTATTTCTAAGCAGATATTATGACAATCGTATCTTACTGTTCCATAGCACTGTATGTTAATGCGTTGGCGTGTATTTCGCTAAGTGCATCGCCACTGTACGTCTCAACAAATTTCACGTGACTCTGTTGAATATTGTGACATGTTAGCTGAATTTTGATAGATTGAAACTGACATATCTGGACAGCGAATTAGATTGCAGTACAATGCTAAACCTTCTTCCAACACAAAGATATAGATGGGTCAAATTTAGTCATCGTTATTGATCCTGAAGAATGCGACAATGGTCGTTAAACATTTATCCGTGTATACTTTCATGTTGGAAGAGAGTTTAGCATTGTACTATGATTACTACCAACACAGAGCATGTGCATCAGCAGAACTTTTTAAAGTTTAACTAACGTACCGTCTATTAGAGTCACTGGAATCGTTACACGCTATCCAGACCGGTAAGCTGATAGAGCTCAGCGCGAGGGAGGTGTCGGATTGTTGCCCGGATGTTGAATTTGCCGCCGGTTATGATTGCGTCATCAACAGGACGAAGGGACTGTGCAGTGCCGCGGACTACCCGGCACAGCCAGCCGGACAGTGCAACGCACGTCTGTGTAGTGCAGCTGCAACGGTGAGGGCTGGTTCACTCAGAAGAGAAATATGTCACTCTATACATTTTCTTTCCAGCAAGGAAATTCTAATTTTCATTTGTCTCCAAGCAGAGGCTCCGGCTGTTTTCTAATGTGTTGTGGGCGTTTTTATAGGGTTTTAATTTTGTGCCGTTTTCTTTATGTCGGGGACGAACCTCTGTTTCGAGAGTATTTTTTTTGCAAAACCAACGTTACGACGCTACACTAGCCCATGGTATGTCCAATTACTTAATTGTTGTAAGGTGTCAGAACTTACTGACCAATAAGGTCGAGGTTATCTATGTTAGAAACGATTTCTTTACACATTTCGTATACGAATTTCTTGCATTTTTTTCATAATATTGAGAAATGACAACATTCATACGGTGACGGGGAGCATTTGCCATGTAGCTCATGTATTTTATAGAAAATTGACGTTCTCTCCCTTTCTCCATACTACAGTGTCAGAACACAGTTCACGTCCTCCCTAACCACGAGTCAGTGGACATGGTGCACGCGGTGTCCACGACTCCTGTGGTGGTGATAGTGGACGCGAGTCTGACGTCATTCATGACGTACACCAGTGGTATCTATGACGACCCGGACTGTTCCTCAACCCAGCAGGACCACGCCCTGGTTGTGGTTGGTTACGGAAGTTTTCAGGGGAAAGATTACTGGATCTGTCGCAATTCTTGGGGTAAGTATATCTTTACAAGGAGACAATCGTCGTGAAATTGTGAATGGAGTGATCTTCAGATGTTTTGCAATGGCTTTCCCCCATTTTACCCCCAAGCCTCTGTGAAATGACAAACACATAATCTACATTAACCAAAGTGTTCATCTTGGATTATCTTTTTGTTCAAAGACTTTATCCAACAATTGAAACATTCCTTTTTAGGTATTCAATCATTACAGCAATGAACCCATCAATTCTTTTTGTTTGATCTAGATCAATTTACAAAGAAACAAGTCAGTAACAACATAAACTCCTTTGCGGGATAATATAATGAAACTTAAGTCTTGAAAAGACATTTCTAGCTGTATCAAACAGCACATTGAAGATTTCAGGGTGATATATGTGTATTGTATTCTATGATAATGTTTGTACTCTTGTCATGTTTGCTACACTAGGCACGGCATGGGGAGAGTCCGGCTACATCCGCATTGCGCGAGGGAAGAACATGTGTGGGATAGCTGAGAGGGTCTTCTATCCCGCATGAGGGCGCTGTTATGCACGGGAAACTCAACTAGACATCTTCAAATACAATTCAATCTCTACAACTGGATAAAAACGGATATTTACTTCCGGACGTTTCGAGTGACATCCATCACTCTTCTTCAGCTTTGATAGAAGGAACTAGTCAGAACAATTCAATAACAGTATCTGTATCTGTATCTATATATAGCCGGTATAACCGCCGTTCGGCGTAACACACCAGCTAAGCTAACAGTAGCTGTAACAGTACAGCGAACTAGAAAAACATGTTTAACCACTAAATCGCTAGGATCGTATGCAAAAGGTTACACAAATGTAAATCATGTTAGCATAGTTTCTACGGTCAGACAACACCATAGGAAAAAAATATTGACTAGACATCATTCACTTTAAGTTAAACTTGTCCCTGCTGCCTGACCCTGTAAACAATAGAAAACTGGTAGCCAAGCGGCTTCTTCAATGTGCTGAAGATTTTTGAAAATGTAGAGTAGAGACAGTTTCTTTTATCAGAAATACTATGATACATACACCCTAGATTTATGATACATACACCCTAGATGATCTTCGTTCGCGAAGCCAAGACGAGAGAGATGATACACGCTTAAGATAAAGCACATCTTCTGTAAAGCAATATAATTTCTCTTCTAGGTATGCATTCATGCATATAAGTGTCACTGTGGGAGCTTCTGGATAAAAAAAACATAAAATATTCCACATCTGATTAAAAAGCGTGCGCTTAGCACACAGCTTTACTATCAAATATCAAACTTAAATATTATCTGAATTTTTACATGATTTTGAACGTTCATAGCTACTGCTCTTCGAAGGAAGTTGAATACTCGTCAAGACTGTTTGCGGGCTGAGCTGAGTTAAAGGCTTTGTAGTAGATGTCGTCGAAAAAGTAGCCTTTCAGGTCGACATAGGGTTGGTGTAATGCCGCGAAGTTTAGCCTGTTGACGTACACGTATCTTCCCTCGTCGTAATGCTTGGTCTTGAAGTATGCACCATGCGTGTGTGGGGAGGGCACGCCGTCAACTCTGTAGAACCATTCGTCCCTGTAGTCTTCAGGCTTGGTGAGGAGGGTCATCTCAACGTGGTGCCACTGCAGAGGGTCGAGATTTTCCGCTACCGTAGTGTAGACTAGGCCAAAGTCTTCTCCACAGTCTCTTGTAATCGCGCATTGCTCGTAGCTCGGATGGCTTTCCCTGGTTCTCACGGATATCTTACTGCGACGCCGATTGGGGAAGTTAATTTCGAGATAGTTGGATGAAGGTTCGATGCCGTCCGGGTCTCCGGCTGCGACCAGAATGCGTGAGCCGTCGCCATATTGGTTGGTGTAGTTCTTTGCTGCCTTGAACCAGAATGACGCGTAGAAAGAATCGGCCTGTCCGGTGTAAACTCCGTCTGATCTACCGACCTTTACCGTCAGTGCAGGAGAAAACGGCGTGCCAGAACCGTAGTTGTTTACCTCGCCCCTCTTGTAGTGCCAGGAGTGCGCACCGCTGTGACTGTCTGCGTTTGTGATGGCCTGCCCGACGTTGTTTCCCGTACATAATGTGTTTATGACTGGGAAGGGGAAGTAATCTGATTGGTCACAGTCGCCGCTGACGTTGTCGCCAGCTGCCCCAGCCGACCAATCACTGTTGACGATACTGTCGCCTAGAGACCAACCAATCTCGCCTGTCAGTCCGTCTGGTGGCCGGGCAGTTACGGCAGCTACGAGTTTATGAATAGAAAATAGAAGATAACTTTCTTTCTAATGGCAGTATGTATTGATGTAATAATGAATATCACACTGTGCAACCTGGCTCAGAAAAGTATTTTGCACACCAGTAGAAAACAGTTTCCTGCTGTGCGTCTGATTAAATCTCTCTCTAGAACTTAATATCACACTATGTTTAAGTTTGTATAACACTAATATATCTTGCAAGTAGAATTGTGAAATTGCATGTAATTTGCTGCCAACATGAAATTTTGTATGTAGCATAAAAGGTATTGCGATCCATTTATTCTTTTCTTCCATCACACTTAAGACATTACAAATTTACTCGATAGTTTACTCGAATTTACTCGAAAGACATTACAAATGTACTAATACTTGATAGTCTATTGGCCAATACTAAGAGGATAACATTACCCCATTATTCTATATCTAGAAATGTTGAGGAAACAGAACTCACCTACACAACTATCACCTGGTAAAACGACGGCACCTCGGCACTTGCACTGAAAGCCCCCGTCTGTATTTTCGCAGACGGCGCCAAGAGAACAGGGCTGTCTCAAACACTCGTCTACATCTGAAACAATATCCAGAGGCTTTGAACCATGCAAAGTGCTAGCATTGCTTTCAGTACAATCTAATTTTCTAGCTTTACTCCTACAAGTACTTCAATAGGGCTATGAAATAAAATACTCTTAAATGTGCCCCAAATGAGCATTTTGGCGTATTCCTCGTAACGCCATATATACTTCCTACAGCACTTTTCCATATAAAATAAAATCATCTCTAAAAGTAATCTTTACATATGATAAAGGTTGAATATACACATGTTATAAACATTATATATGAAATTCACTATGTATGAATTTCGTGTCAAATGCCGGACCATATTTGTTGAACTATTTCACAAGGAAAACAACAACAACTGACCGACACAGTTTGTCGGCCCGTCGTTCGCCCATCCTGGCGCGCATGCGCACGTGTAGCTGCCAACCGTGTTGCTGCAGTTAGCGTTGTTACCGCACGGTGTCCCCACCGCACATTCGTCTATATCTAAGATTTGTAAAAACACGCAGAAACACAGTCTGAAGAAGGCTGCAGATGTAGAAAGATGGACGAATCACATAATACATTGACATATGGTTTATGTCATGGTCTTGGTTTGATTACAATGAAGTACAGGAAGAAATTTTCGTTGAATCAAAGGCGCACAGCAGAACTAGAATAATGACTCAAGAGTCGACCCCCCCCCCCCCCCTGTGCTATATATCTCATTAGAACGGCGCTCTCGCAACGACCTAAACGATCACTGAACGAATTTAATAGAAATAAAGAATATCTTTACGCTTACTGTGTTTTATTTGCTGTCCTTCCAGTCACACTTCTATATTTGTATGACATTACAAAGTATGTAAGGGACTAAAACGGGGGGGGGGGAAGAAAAGCAGAGACTTGCATCAGAACATAGACGATCAAAACGTAAAAACGAACAATAAGTACATTGTGTAGAATTTACATGTAGTACTACTCATGGTCCTGCGAGACCGACGAGTGCCTTTACTTACTTACTTACAAAGTATGAAATCGAAGGTTACACACACCCGTTTTAGGTCGCAGTGAGGACACGTGCATAGAGCGATCGCCATCTAGCAAAGGAATATCAGGTATATGCCTCCCGAGGCAGAGAAAATACATACCTTTGCAGCCATCGTTGTTATCGTATCCCTGGTTACAGGCACAGGTAAAGCTACCTGCCGTGTTGGTGCAGGTCCCTTGTTCTCCACAAGGGGACGCTTTGCATTCGTCAACATCTGAAAAAAATGGCGACGTTATTTTGTGAATATTTGGGTGCGTGAATCCTTAATAGAAGAAGTATGGTACGTATTAGTTTCATTTTGCATGTTTGAATGGATATTCAGCTCATACTCTAGGATGAGTGTGGTTGAAGATATGACTTGTGATACAAGAAGCAAGACAGCTGTGAGCACCCACGACTATGCAACTTAATATAGTCCAACATGGATATTAAGTATGGTGTGCTCCCCGAGAGACAACGCTTGAAGCAATACTACCTCTTCATCATGGGATTGAGCACACGGTACATCTGTACTACTACAGTGTACAACTTGAGATAAGCAGCATCTACGTACACAGTCTCTGCCTGAGTCGATGCAGTCTATATGTCAGAAGATGCTTGCAATGAGATAAACGTACCTGTTTCACATGTTTTCCCACCCCACGCCTCCCCACAGGTGCAGATAAAATCGTCGCTCCCTTCAAAACAGACTCCACCATTTTTACACGGCTCCGATGCACAGAGGCCGGCGGTATCTATAAGTAAAGGGGAATACAACGTATTACAACCCACTACGTTTTTTTCAGAGCGTAAGTGCAGTGTACCATTGTATACATGCACTAGATAGCTCTGTAGCACATGCTAGTATACTTGAATGTATGATTGTTATGTAGATAACGCTATTTCACCTTTATCAGTTGAGTAAAATATATCCGTTGTTCTTACGAACAGGGTATTTGGGGATATCAAGTCGACAGACAGTGATTTTAAACTGCAATATTAAAAAAAAAAAATTACAGTTTGAAAAGACTGTCTTTTAACTTGATACGCCTAAATACTGTGCTTTTAAAAACAACGGATATAAGTTACCCTGCATATAAAGGTGTACAGTCATCCTCATTTTTTCTTGATGCTTAATGGATGAATAATAGTAGTGTTATACGGCTTCGCATTTTCAGCCAAACACACCCATACACACCAACCCTTATCGTTAAGTGTGTTGACTGACTAAGAATAACCTAATTATACTATATAGCAGTCAGGTTATATCAACATCGCTGGTATGTTCAATGTGATATATATATATACGAGTTTGTAGTTTGAAAAGTGCGTTTTGATTGTAGCTATATATCTGCTGGTAGCTTATCATAGTCACAAAATATAACCAAATCTTGTACGTAAGCTTTTAAATGCATTGCTAACGTGTTTGCTGACATGTATGTTTTATAGGTTTGTCTTTGTCCTACTTGTTGTTTGTCCCAACAACGCAGTAGAGCTCCTTCAAAACAGTCGGTTTTATCAACTTCGCTTTGTTGGGTTTGGCCACAACAATAACATTACAACCTTCCACATCCCTCGGTTGTCTGGTAACCTTAACAGTTGGATAAGCCGTGCAGAGTTCATTCCTTTGTCCACGGCGTCCAAGTCGTTAAAAAGGCGAGCAGACGTCATAAAACACTCCACTACTGACATTTACTAGGGTGCAATAAAACGCTGTGTACACCTATTACGTGTCTTGACTCCAGGCCAACTTCGCACCTCAGTCTTTATTTAAAGCGCATAGTCGTCATTTGCAATAGGCTCTGAAAAGTAAACAGAGTGGGATTTTGGCGACAACAGAAAAAAATACAACCTGCATGATTAAAAAGCGCTGTGTACACCGATTACGTGTCTTGACTCCAAGCCAACTTCGCATCTCGCTCTACCTTTATTTAGAGACCATTTTTCGTCATTTGCAATGGGCTCTTAAAGGTGAACAGTGTAGTATTTGGGCGACAACAGAAAAAAATATAACCTGCATGATAAAAAAACGCTGTGTACACCTATTACGTGTCTTGACTCCAAACCAACGTCGCACCTCAAACTGTATATGTATTTAAAGCACATTTTTGTCATTTGCAGCAGATCCTTACAGGTAAACTGTGTAGGATTTTGGCGACACCTGAACAATACAACCTGCATAATTAAAAACTTCATGCTATTGTTATTTCCAGACACTTTTAAGCATTGGGATACTTTTGCGGCACTAGTTTATTTATCGTACGTTTACAAACAGTTGGAAATGAACATAAACTATGTGGCTCCTTATTTTTGAGTGGTACCAATAAATACAAGCGTACTCTAGCTGGGTATAAACGAATCGGTGAAAAAAAATGATGTCAACATTTACTCCCGAATATTGATGCAATGCGTTTGACTGAACAAAAGAAAGTAGCAGCAATTTGGCCTAATCTTACACTCACTCAGTAACTATATAGCGGCAGTGAACTATAGCATCGAGAAAGATCCACGACCTCAGTTAAGCATGGCAAGACAAAACGTCCTGACTAGGACCTTATCGATTGTTCCATAACATATTTGCCGGTGCCCCAGCCTATATACTCGGAATACTGCCATCTCTAGGTGTGTCGGCTTGTCGTATCGATGGTGGTTGGGTCAACATTTTTGATACTGTTGATACTGTTTGCACTTTTGATAAGTGCCAACAATAGTACAGTACATTTCACACTATTTACGATCAACATGATAAGGTGTTATCTTAATTAGAATACATTAATTATTCTGTCCTTTTACATGTTTTGCGAACATTTGATAATACACAGAGAGCAACAAAGAGTGATGACACGGGAACATCTTCATAATAAAGTAAGAACCTTGATTCAGGCACCACTCAAGCCTTCGATGCATTGGGGAAAATGGTTGCTGAGGACAGAGGGTTGCTGTGGACAGGGTGGGGTTAACAATGTAGAAATAGACAGTGCTGTTTTCCATGTGGTCTGTGCCTGGAGGTGGCTGCACGTTCAGGTTTCACTTTATATTACAGTAACGACGTCTTGTATGAAGCTATGAAACTACCATCTCTACTTTTACTGTTAAAACGTCTATCCCCAGTAAATCTATTTGCCATAAACAGCTCAAATGTTTTTCACTGTTAAAATGTCTCGCCTCAATAAATCTATTTACCATAATGATTGTAGATTGAAAAGAATCACCCTAACTTAAACATACGCCAACAACTAATAACCTGCTATGTACATAAGCCCGTAATTTATTTGTGGTAAGATCAGATGGGATAAAGAAAAGTGACCATGGCTTTGGTGTAAATCGCCCTGCCTTGCTGTCATAGCTTTGTTAAATACTAGTACTGTTAATGTAATCAAGTTAGTCCGCAGTGATTTATTGGTGTTAGCTCGCAGCAACGTCATATAGCCAGTTGTGTTTGAGCTCTTGCACGTTACCTTCCTGCGTATGACGTCACTAGGGAACGTTTCTCTTTATGTAAATGTCATCAGTGAGTTAGACGTTAGAGTGTGATTGTCACCGCTTCTCTTATATGGCAAGACAAATATGTAATTAAAAACCTAATCAAAAAGCAAGTAATAACGGCACTTGGGTAGTGGTAACATTTTTACGACTCGTGTTATAAACTGTTCATACTACATATTGTGCACTAAATTAACTCACAATTGACTTTGACTTTATAACTTAAACTCAACCTGTAACCGAACAAAAGTAAATTGATATACGACTGATATTAATAATGAATGATTGAGGACCTTTATCGTGCATTGAAGTGAGGGATCTACTTTCTATATAAATAGATAGAATATTTCTATGACTAACATGTATAGTTTCTATGTCGAAGTGCACTTCATCTTCTACAGTGTTATAGTGCCAGATTTGTGGCTTGGGCCTCAAGAATGAGATAGAGAGATAGGTACACTGCTTTTAGAGGATGAAAAAAATATCTAGAGAAAAGAGCGAAGCAAACAGAACGTGTGGTAGTTATGCGTGTACGGAAGCCGATTGCTTATAGGGTCCGTATACGTTATAGTGTAGCGCTTAAAAATCTTTACACAAAGGATTTTGAAGCAAGGACAGCAAAGTCAAAAATACTGACCTGTTCTCAGAGTGAGCTTACTGGATGTGTCTATCGAACTCCACACTGTGAGTAGAAATAAGAAAATATATAGAAAGATGGATATAATTTTATTGCACGACAATCGTTGTACGTAATGAGTTGTGCGTAATTAGTTTTGATATTTGTCATAGAAGTATGGGCCTACAGTATAATCTACTTTGATGCTATTGAAGTAGATTATCTACATTAATAGCAACCAAATGGTATATATCGTTTGTAATCGGCATCTATTATTAATAGTTGAAATATGGCATCTGGATAATCTGGATCCGGATCTGGATCTGATCTGGATCTTGACAAATACTAAGCAACGCCCCTCTTGCTGAGGGAAACGCCCAGGAACTGGTGCTGTGACATTTAAGCACATAAATATATTTCCCCACTCAAACTACTTGTTGAAACCAGCTCCTACCGAGAAACGCGACCCCAGCAGCTATGAACAGCTGAATGAGGACAATCCCCACGAAGCAGGCCATGTGGCAGTCCCGCCGCCGTCTTCTCGCCTCAAGTGTGTGGCGCTCCTGTGGGCGCAGTGACCATGTCTTCGTCACGTCCTTTCATATGAAATAGAACTCTTAATTGACATAACAAAAGTACAGCGACTTTCATAAGGTCTATAGTAATCACTTACAGTACAGCTAAAAAGACATATATCAATATCTATAGGTATGAATAAGTCAATGTATTGGGTCTGGCACGTCATTTATACTATTGGTTCTACGGTGTAAACATTCGTATGAAATGTGAAATTCCTTTTTTTTCCTATACATTGTACACGTTTCATGTAAATTTTACACAGTTTTCTTTTCTGTACGTTTTACACATTTATGTACCTTTTACATTACGCATTTTCTATGGGTTTCAAACATTTTTTCTGTACATTTTACCACTTTTTTACTGTTTGTAATTTTTGCTCTTTACATTCTACATACTTTTACTTTTATATACACTGTACACATCTTTTAAAACGTTTAACACCTTTTTATTGTAGAGGAGCTGATGTGAATTTCACGCACAGAAACCACAGTAACAAGTAATTCTTTTTACGTCTCCACGATCTTTTGTATCTAGCCTATACCATAGTTATAGTTACCAAGCTTCTTCGTAACCTAGAGCTTGTAAAGTGTTATCACGCATACGTAAACATATATATAAAGGCAGTGAGCTAACGTTCTTTTCGTCTGTCATGACAACGAAATTAGAACAAATGAAACGAAACGGGCTGAAATTGGAGACAAAAATATAATGCTCAAGTGTTCTGGACAAAATCTGCAATTGGAAGATGAAAGATACTGTACGTTTTGTTAAAAAAATGAAAAGGAAAAAGAAACAGAACAAAATTGCCTCACCTTATCATATCTGTCCTCAGGGTTATATAAGTTGGCCATAGCAGGACGGCTCATAGGGTTAAACCAGCGAGACTCCATATCTGTCGTTTCCGAAGTCTTATTCACCTCAGTATTACCTTATAGAAGACCACCTAATCAGTCGACGCCCAAAGCTATATCTTACAACAGTTTGACGTTTCGCGGTCAACTGACCCTCTATTTTACGACATTTGAACGTCCCTGACCTGATCCGAAATTTTGCCACACCCATTTAGTGACGTTATGACAAATTTGGTCTGTTCACACAAGACATGTCAAGTACCTACTAATCACCAGCGATGTAAGAGTTATTGCCCGAAGAACAAGCATTTAAAATACCTGTGGTGTTGGCTTGACGTGAGCAGACATCTTTACATGCCGTTTCAAACCTATATATAGCAAGTGTAACTTGTAATTCTACTCAGAAAGGTTTGTCTTTAGGCTCAATCTTGTTGTTTCATTTGAAGTATACGTTAACCAGTTGAGTTAATCATGTGTATTCAATGAGAAGTGTATGGTATGTATGTCTTGGCACCCAATATCAGCTAATCTGCCTGGGTTTGCCACGTATTGGATAATGTCTGCATTTTCAATAAATGTAAAATCTATTAACATAGATAGATATATTAGATACAGTAATGATTATCTTCTAAGGAACTTGGTACAAGAGCTATGTTGTCTTATAAGTCGATAATGGTGGCCAAAAGTCAAAATAAATTCAGTTGGCAGTCACGCACGGATTGTTCAAATCCCTTTGAAGGTTACAGGAAAAACACTAATTTTCTCCCAAAAATTAAGGACTTAATGATAGTGTATAACTCCGGAAAAGAGCTATGTTGTCTTATAGGTCAATAATGATGGCTAAAAGTAAAAGCATGGAGGTTCCTTGGTAAAAGTAAAGTTTTAACTTACTTGGCAGTAAAGGCTGTTAAAACCCTTTGAATCTTTACGGAGAAATCGTGTCCAAAGTAAAAAAAGGTAATCACTAATTCCCCCCAAAATGAAGGACTTCATGATACTGGATAAGTCAGAATTGTTAGGAAAGAGTTTGACCGTCAATTGCTTCAAAAACATATGTCGATAACAAATCTCTATTAGTAATGTTCTTTAATGACTTTATTCTACTTGGTCCTTACCTCAAGCAATGCCGCAATCTTTTTTTGTGTTTGAGTGGCAATTTCCGTCCAAAGATATGGCATATCTCGATTGTTTTTCGTCTATGCCACACTCCCTGCCATTATGATGTCACAGCAGCCATTTTGTAGCGCGACAAAAGAGAAATCAAACACATTCCCGCCTCATACATTTTCCTCTAATGAGTTTTCGGCATGCCTGACTTGTCAACGTCTTCCATAAGTGAGACTAAAAACTACAGTAATAAGCTAGTATGGCGTCACTAGTCTACATATGTGATTTGTATTCTGATAGCTAATGTGCGAAGAGAAAAATACACGCCTCACCCAGAAATGAGGTGCGAAACCTAGAATTTCTGGGCATAGTGATGGATTAAAAAGACTTTCATAAATGTCTACTACAATTCAATTCAGTGGTATCATTACTTCGCAGGCGTTCCCCTTTAGAAAATCATGATCAGTTAGATGAGAAAGAAGGAGCTGTCGTCTGAAGTTATGCTGGAAACCAGACTTTTTTAGCCAGGGCCGACAGAGAATCTTTTCGACAGCCAAACCTAGTTGAAATGCAAAGGAATTCTTCATCGAACGTTTTAACATTGTCTCCGTTGATTTCAGCTCTGATCACAGTTAACCCTTGTTTTTCTCGCTACTTCTGATTTTCAAATGTAGACTGGTAATTAGAAAATGACTACAATGAGTTGAAATTTTGGCACAATTTCTAGTATATCTTGACTTATTCATATCTATAGAAAGATAGTCATATATGTAGGCAATGTATTTGTATGCACTTGTCGGTTGATATGTACTGTATGCAGTTGTAATAGACCTTACGAAAGTCGTTGTTATTTTTTTTGTGTCGATAAAGATTTCACTAAAACTTTGCCCCAGAATTTAAGTTATGTACATTGTTTCTGGCTGGGACGTGGAAAAAACACACATCAACGAAACCACCTGTTATTCAATAACCCCTCGCTATTTATCAAACAGATATGCCTTAATCAGCAAAATAGAGTCCCTGACCAGACTTAAGGTCGCTTTCGTGTCTGATGCTCTAAGGTAGCGAAGAATTTAATGACAACAACGACAATAGTAGTTATCTTAAACTAGCGACACCTAGCATAAGATGACGAAATACCAGCCTATGTTAGGTGTAATGGTGTTTCTATATTTGACATCTTCTCACACCTTTGGTAAACATTTAATGGGGATTAATGGAAAAATGGAGTTATCATTAAGTTAACTGTGAGGTCACTTGTTGAGCTGAAGTTACACTTACCACATAGGAGAAGAGACTGTACATACCTTACGCTAAAGAACTTTATTGAATCAGAGACTGCACTAAGTGATAGGGATCTAACTGTAATGGTGAATGATAGACCGCACTGGAAGGGGAACTTTGTTAATTATACAACTCAATAAGAGTATGACTGTATGTATATATGTGTATACAGTTGTATACAGTTGTCACGTTGCATACAGTTGCCCCTGTGATACTTAGTGCTCCAACAGACGAGAGGGTGGAGAAGGAATTGCACACCCCTCCTTCACCATAAAAAAAGTCATGTGCAGACAAGTAAATGCCTGTCTGCCTGCTCATCTGTCAAATCGACAGGAGAATAAAAAAAAGGTGTATGTACATAGGAGCATCTCCTGGGGAATCATGTAGTATTGATGTTGCTTGTTTTTTGTGCCGTATGGTATATTCCTGACAGCGAGACAGAAGTCCTCAAATCCTCCGAACGGTTGCAAGTAGGTATGCACTACATGGGCGTCGTCATGGTAACGATGTTTGTTTGTCCCTTGAGCTACCCATAGTGCCACGCGTTTCCCAGCGCGCAAAGGGACCCGTGATGGTGTCAATTTGCGTACGTATCATGGTATGTCCGAAAGGTGAACGACTCCAAGTGCCCTCCGATTGACCTGATGGCACTCCGATTTTCTTGGTGGTCTTCCGCCCATGCGATTTTGAAACATACCGTACTCATCTCTAACTTTTGAAAAATCCAAGAAAGTGCTTTTGAAAAAAAAAAAAACTGTCATTTTTGTCACTTAAAGTTCACCTAGAAACCTGTACCAGTCACCCGAGAGAGAGAAAAAATAGGATGACCTAATGGTCAACCCCTCCCGCAACGCGGCGTATCAGAGTACCGTGTGTACTGAGATAGATAATGGTGGTGTATATTAGATAAAGGATGAATAGTAATGTGGGTTACCCATTAGTGGATTACGGTTTATCATTGTGAGAAGAATAGGGAGGCAAACAGGTTGCTCATAAAGGCTGGATTATCGAGTTTGTATCACTACTGTCGACGGAACAAAGTGGAGGAAAAGAAAGATAGGGAGGGAGAAGTAACCCAGGAGAGAATTCGTTTTAAGAAAATTATAAGAGAATCTTTATTGCAAATTCATGCCCGAAGACCAATTACATGATTGTATATGCATGGAAATACAATGATGATAATAATATAGTATATTAGTGTACAATAAAAATGGACATAAAGTGAAATGAAGGTAATCAACTAGCGCTTGCTATTGGGTTTAATTTCTTTTCTGTATGCAGTGGAGGATGAAGTTCCCGACATTTTGGGAGACATATTCATTGGGTGGTACTATCAGGAAGACAGTTGCGTGTAGTTCGGTAAGATATGCAATGCTGGGAAAAATTTTGTTGACTATAAAGGTAGCACGTACTACGTGTCAGTAACTATCAAAGAACAAACAAAAATACATGTTCACTTTGAACTTCCGTGCCCATGTTTCTCACCACTTCTACTATCGTCACAGAGCGTCCGTCAGGACGAAAGGGAATGCCTGTGATGATGCTACCGTCAGCTGTTTTCAGAATCAGTCAAAAGTTCTATAAAACATTCCTGACTACTACAAAATCACATGTTAACTTTGAACTTCCGTGCCTACGTTTTTCACTTCTGTTAACGCCACAGTGTGTCCGTCAGGAGGAACAGGAATGCCTGTGATGATGCTATCGTCAGCTGTTTTCAGCCATACGTTCTCAAACCTTCCTGACTACTACAAAAATACATGTTCACTTTGAACTTCTGTGCTTACATGTACGTTTTTCACTTCTGTTATCGCCACAGTGTGGCAAAAGGAATGCCTGCGATGATGCGCATGCTATCGTCAGCTGTTTTCAGCCAGAAGTTCTCAAAACTCCCTGGCTACTTCCTCATGTCCCGCTCAGCTGGTGGTAAAACTAGACCATTTATCTTGTGTGTAGTGTTTGTCCAGCGCCTGACTTTGATGGGCCGTAAGGTGCAGCTTTGACGGCCCGTGCGACGTGCAAACATCGGTGCTTTGTGGCAACTAAGCCGGCGGTGTATAAACATTGGTTATGTCAATGGAATAGTACCACATGGCGACATTCTCCGAGATACCAAATGAAGAGATATTTGTCGGAATGGCGGGGTTGTATTGTACGGTTTACGTAGGGCGTGACACAGTTAAATAAAAGTTAATCTAGGAGGAAATATCGAGGGAAATTTCTCTAGAAAACTGTCAGAGGTTTGTTAATCAAATATGTTAAAGTAACAAACTTTTGATTAATGGAAAAACAGACTTTATTAAAAAAACTCTCTTGAAATCAATTCTCTATCAGAAAGAATTTTTCTGCCCAGAAAAGTATTCTCATAGTCGCTATCTAGCATGCAATTCTTTCACAGTAAACCTAGAGGTCCCGAGTTCGATACCCGTACCAAACCTGTGCCCTTGGGAAAGTTACTTCACACGACTTTCCTAACTCCACCGAGGTGTCAAAATGGGTAACTGACTTCGGTTGGGGAGGTAAAAGGCAGTGGAAGGAGAGGGATGGGATCCGCCTCCAAATACCGTGACCCAAACGCAGTGGATAACAACCCACTGCCGCTACGACTGTGGGACTACCTAGTACATAGATTTCATCATTGACAGATGTAGGGAAGGGGGAGGGGCGTGCCATGCAAAAATTATCACGTTTTCCTTCTGCTAAACCTCTTGCTTACACGGCAGCAGTAGCCAAGTTCCGTTGCCATGATAATGTTACTTGGCACTTCCATTCTTCCGTCGTATAATCCTTCACAAGCCCAAGTGGCTTACGTGTGTTTCCAAAGTTCAAAAGCGGCTCAAAAGCTTAAATGACATTTGTTTACACTGAAAAGCAAGAGCACTTGAGAGAGATCTTGTCCACCGTTAATTGCGGACCTAAGACTGACATTTGTGGCTACGACGTTGAAAGGCTTACAAGGACAACGTCATTTTTGTATGCATAAAAGAAGTTCTGATGACTAAATGTACATGTAATGAAAAAAAAGGCGCGTAAACGACCCACCACGGTTAGCAAACATTGGTCAGCGCAATGGTATTTGAGGGTCACACGAAGGTGAACTTTTGTCAGGGATGTTGCCATAGTCACATGTACAAAAACAATTATGACTTGCCCAGGGCACATGATTGTGCCCTTATTTGGTATAAGCTCTAGTTCGAATTGTGAGCACACTCATCTTCTTATAAAAAGAATACCCGAAAAGTTGAATACGGGAATCTGAAGTGCATATACACTTGAACATTTGTAGTGACATGTTTGTGAAGGGGTTTAGGTAAACATGTGATACAACTGAAATAACAAAATAACAGTTTAACCCTGTTATATCTAAGACAAGTGTATTTGCAGTAAGCTGGAATAACAGCAAGAAAACAGGAAATAATTCTGATAATGTTGCCCTTTACCAAACCAATTCAAATGCATCATTTATTCTTTCCCATTCAAAAACACGGATTCTGCTCTTTTCTATTACAATGAAAGCTGATGTTGTGTGATGACCCAAGGGCTACCGAAGCTACAGAAATGGAGATGGGCGCCACCTCTATGCATCTGTGACAGATGTGCGAATGGCCTCAACATTAACTTTCAAGTATTAAAACAACCAACGTGAGGAGTGACACGTACATACAAAATCATACCGCTGTGAATAAGAATATAGGAATGCATGACAAAAGTGTTTCACTAGTTACTGTATTATGAAGTACGAAACACGTAATACTATACAAACACCTTGTGGATAGTCACGCACATCTGAAAAGTGCAATTAATCAACCACTTGTGAATAAGAGTATAGGAGTGTAACACAAAAGTATTTTCCCATATTGACTAAGGAGGGGAGCGCGTTGACGTGTGTTAAATCTTACGTTAAGAAAACAAGGAAACAAATTATCAAAGAAAGACATTTGTTTAAGGACGCGTTGCGGTGGGGTTGTTTGTCGAGAGGGAGTTTAAAGACCAAAACAAACAAGTCAACAAAAAAGAACTGTCGGCGCAAGCATTGCGTGATTGCATGCGTGACCCTTTAGTCTTCAATATGACGAGCGTTCAAATATCGTGTTTTACGTTACTTGTATATTTTATCAAAAGAGGCCTTAAAAACAGATTTATAATTTTTTTTTGCATTTGTCCACGGGAACACTTGAAGTGTACGTTTTGCCTTAAAATCACTGGAGAATAAAAAATGGACTCGGTATAGATCACCCAAATTCATAAATATTTTCCTGTCGAGGTAAAAACTTTTAAAAAGGCGTTTCGCTTGCTTACTCTAGTAAGGATGCGGTCACATTCGTTGTAGGTCGTCGTAAGAATTCTAACGTCGTGGAATTTTGAAGCAGACTGTGACAGAACCAACCACCGACAAGGATATAAGACAGTCGTTTCTATAAAAAGATAGCTTAATTTTGTACGACAAATGCATGACTAAACCCTTAATTTGCGATCGCAGTACATATGGCCGTGAACACACAGACATGTGTGGCATCTTACTTAGCACACAGTCTGGCATAACTTTGTCCGTGTATCCATGACTAATTGCAGTCAAACCTACCTAAAAACACTAAGGAACTGATAAAACCTGGTTTATGTGGACAGGTGGGCAGTGGACAGGACTTGTAATACTTCTGTTAATGAGCAAAATGTCTACAAAAACACCACAAAGTGGCCACAATGGCCTGACTGTCCTTATGTAGATCTAGGTGGTCACTTAAGTCAGACCAGGAGGAAAAAGACGACGCGCGACGACTGTACGAAGAATAGGACCGCACGAAGAAGAGGACCGCGCCCTAACTGATAATGTTGGGGTGGGGCTGGGGGGCAGGCGTTCTAAACGGAATAGCCATCCAAGCGACCGACCTCCCCCAGTAACAAATACCAGAGTTATGCCAAAGGTTAAAAATCATTCTGTTTGCTACCGGTATACACGGTCCTTCCGAACCGCCTCAGCACAAGTAGGCTATTTTTCACGGCTTGCGTCAACATTTGTGACGTATTGAGAACTTTGCTCGGTACGTGTTCCGCTAGCCTGGTCTCCAGTCTCTCCCAGGGCTTCAGGCTGGGTTTCCTCGGCGCTGTGTGCTTCTATCCCCGCCCAGGAAGCTAAACCTACCCGGTGAATCAGCCTTAGTTGATAAACGGCCTTCCAAGCGGGCCGAGACAAAATGTCGTCGGGGGTATGTCGTCCCCGGTGCCGAAGAGCTTGTCTGTGAGGGCCCTGGCAACAGCCTGAGTTCAAGGCTAGACGTTCATGTATTAATCACATGGGAAAATGGGAGTGGTCACCATGTGACGTACGTGTCCAACGTGGTCAACCCTAGCCGTGGTGACAAAAAACACGAGACTCATTTTTGAACGAGACCCCCGACCGTATCGATCCTACAGCGGCTACTTCTGCATATTTTTGAAGAAAAAATCGTTGAGCAAGTTCCAAACTACCATGCCAGGGCGGGACAGATCATCCAGGTACTACTCACGCGACATGGATCGTGGCAGCCCCTCCGGATCCTTTGACGTGAGTTAGAATCACATTTTAAGTCGTTAATTTGAATGTTTAACGGGCAGTTGGTGTTTAGCAAGGAAACGCATACCATGAAAGCTACGCAGCGAATTGTTCCGTCCTCTTGGTCTGGAATGTAAGGGCAGATTTAGAATTGTACCATATGTTACGGAACTAACTCACCTTCGAGGTGAGTTAGAATCATATTTCTAATCGTTAGTTTAAATGTTTAACGGGCAGTTGGTGCCTAACAAGGAAACGCATGCCACGAAAAATAGGCAACGAATTATGAGCTCCATTCAGTCCTCTTGATCTAAAATTTAAGGGCGTGTTTAAGTTTAAAATTGTACCGTATCTTACGGGCTATACAATATTCACAATTTTTAAGATAAAAAGGTGTGGCTATTTGAATGGATGTCTATGTTAGCATAGGCACAAGGAAACGCATGGCGTGGAAACTAAGCAAGGTGTTGACGAATTGTGAGCCCTATCCATTTCTCTTCGTCAAAAATTTAAGAGCTTGTTAAAAATTGTACCATATGTTGCGGGCTATACTCATAGCCACAATTTTCAAACATGAAAAGGTTCGGCTATTCTTATGAATGTGTATGGTAGCATTGGTTAAGCTTAATTTTCACATTTAAATGTACAACGGTGGTGTTAGAAAGATCATTTTGACCATGAGAAACAAATACACGTATGAAGTCGTTTTAACCACAATCAGAGTTGATTTTGTAATGTTTATTGAAGTCTAACTGGCGCCGTTCAGTCGACTCACCTGTATAAAGTCCGGACAGGTACATGTAAAGACGGCAGGTCACAGTTGCACCTGTTGAATAGAACAAAGGCGACGGGTGTCTTTTTCTTCCTGGTCTGAACTAAATGACTGTGTAGCCATGGATAAACGGACAAAGTAGTGCCAGACCCAGTATTTAGCCTTTTTATGGGCAGTGGTTTGCTATCCATTGTGTCTAAGGCACCAGCTCTATCCTTCTACCGCCTTTTACCTCCCCAACTGAAGTCAGGTACCCATTTTTTTACACTTGGGTGAAGTGAGGAAAGCCGTGTTTCCCAAGGAGAAAATGTGTAGCTAGGAATTCTAGGAATAAAACGCATATCCTGTAGATCTCGTGTTCGCCTAGGCCTGGTCACTAGAGTACTCGGTATATGAGTCCACATGCCATATGAAATGGCTCAAAAACATGAACAATGTATCAGGCCCTAAGAAGTTCAAATACGTGATGAAGGAAACAAGATCACCAGTAAAACGCAACGTGGAAGTTCATAGCGCTTTCAGCCAGTCATTCTGTAACGACTTCAGTAGATAAAGAAACTTGTAGTTAATCCGTTTAAAAGAAAACCCCTGACAATGATATTACCAACAGTGAGTGAAAAAGAGACCCCACCAGACCTTTACACTGGGGTATGGCTCGTAGAATTCGGCAAAACAGGGGAAGAATTAACTAGGAGATTCAGTCCGTAGGAAGGTTAACATTTCTCCCTCCAAATAAGCCAAGGAAACCCTCTGATAGCCAAACTCCCTCGCAAACAACTCTCCCTATAGCCAGCTCCCAGCGTAGTTAGTCTAGTAGAGACTACGAAAAACTCCTTAAGAACACGCATACTCAAAATCGATGGTTATAGATTATTCTCAATGATATTCAAGTGCAAAAGTATGACAGGACATCGATTCATATCGATATGCGCGTGTCAAATATGTTGCACAATCTTATATCTTATATTCTATACTAGGAAAAGAACGGCCTAGTATTTCCTCGTCTTTTCGTTGCTACGTAACTTCTGTTGAATCTGCAAATTACACATTTGTCTTGTCTTTGGGCTCCCTTGAAGCTGCTTGTTTTTCTTATCAATCCCTCCAATTTTGTCGCCTACTTATACAAACGATTCAACCCTCCTCAGTTTCGCAGCCTTTCCTCTTCCTAAATCCTGATAGTTTCGCAAAGTTTTAAGTAAAAACCGGGAAACTAAGGGCGCGGTCACATAGGCCGTACAATCGTCATACGATCGCTAACTTCGGGCATTTTGGACGACAGCCATGTACGTGTCTTGAAAGTTCAACTGTCTTAGTCCTCAAAATGCTGTTTTGGATCCATGTCGGTGGTTGGTTCTGTCATCACAGCCTGCTTAAAATCCTACGGCATCAAAATCGCACGATGATCGCGCGACCTATGTGACCGCGCCCTAAGTGCGCACATGTAGATGTTAGACTCGAGTTCATAAGTGCATTTGCACATCTCAGTCTTTTAGTACCTCAACGAACCTTGATTTGAACTAGTAAATCAACTGCGTCAGCGTAATGTATTAGAAGAGACGGAATGTATAGACTTGTTATTGCAAATGTTGCACAAAGAAACCCGATGGTAAGGAAACGCCATACAGTGGAAACTGGGCAACGCACATTCATTGGCGACCTGCGGTTTAACAATGAAGCATTGAAATTTGGCAACAAAAACCGTGACCTAAAAGGTGCACCTATAGGTGGGTTCACACGTGCGTATTTATTCAGGTCCGTATGAGGTCCGTATTGAGTTCTTATTATCTACCAGGCTCCACAGGTCGTTTGAAATATATTAGGAATTGAACAAATAACATGCGAAACGAGTTAGCTGGCCGAGGAAGTTTGGTTTGCAACCCAGCTGGCATCTTATCTGTCTATATTTGTCCAATTTCTACTAAATTTATTTTTCCAGCGATCTGTGGGACTAGTAGAGGTTTCCATACGGACCTCATACGTACGGACTTGAATATTTGAACCTGGCTTAAATTGTGTATAATGCTCGGTCAGAAGCGTCGTACGATTTTTGTTGTTGAAGATGTTTCGGCGAGACTATAACAGATCCGCCCGTCTACAAATCTCTAAGACTACATTTTCCATCGGCAGACTTGCACGACTCAATCGTGACTGTCCCAAAAACTTTATAGTATGACGAATTTGACCGGGCACGAAACCTAGTTCCTCCATAGTAGACATTAACCGCTGTTTTGTAACAGACTGGAACATTTATGTACATAGCACTTAGAACCTAAAAACGTTTTACGGCTACATTGAAGAGGTAATTTAAGCCTACGTGCTGACCGACTAAATCATCGACCGGTAGTAAAAATAAAGTTGAAGTAGTTAAAATTCAACTCGTTTGAAATCTGTTCCCCTCCCTTTCTTCCCCTTTCGCTACCTGTTTACAGACATATGTTGCTGTGGCTAAAAAAAGTTATTGCTGGCTCTTTATGGTAAAGACAAGGGCATGGTATGGACCGATCCTGTCGAACGCCATATCGAACAGATAGAGTCCCCTATTCTATTTCGAACACCTCCGTCAAAAGCTGCCACAGCAGGACAGAAATGGCTATTTTTGACGGAGGTGTTCGAAATAGAACAATGATCGAACAGAGGGCGGGGTTTTGGGGATCGGTCCATTGGAAGGCGGAGCCTATCCTTCTACTTCCACCTCATTTACTTCCTTAACGGCAGTCATCAGGTACACATTTACACCTGGGACGTCACGTTAAGTGCTTTTCCTAAATATAAGGACACATCGTCTAGCGCTAGCCAGAAATAAAACCCTTAGCCTCTTGATAGAGTGTTCATAAGCCTTTTAGTAACTACTCGGCTATTAATGACACTAAAGGGGTCTTGATCAGACAAAATGGCAAATTTTGTCCCTTTCAATTTCTTTAACAAATGTTTGTAAAGGTGCACTCTCAATGCACTTGCGTCAAGCTTGCGTCACTACGGGGTTAATTCATTCACTGCGTCACTGTTCTGTTATTTTCTCCGAATTTTTATACTTAAGATATTGCGTAATACGTAAAAGTATAACTTAGAAGACGATGAAATACACAAAAAGTAATAAAATTCGTTCCTTATCTCTGAAATTCGTGGAGTATCTTTCGAACCCCGCAGTGACGCAAGCTTGACGCAAGTGCAGTGAGAGTGCAACTTTTAGGGGTCTTGATCAGAAAAAAATTGCAAATTTGTCCCTTTCAATTTCTTTAACATATGTTCGTAAGAAATTGGGGAGCAAGTTGAATGTAAAATCCACAGGCCCGTCTAGACGTAGCGGCATAATTTGTAGACACATGCCAAATTCAAAGGCAGTTACGTACTCTTAAACAGCACTTGGTAGTTTATTGGGGGGGGGGGGGGGGGCACATGAAACAATCCAAAGTGCAAGTTGACGAAGGGCGTTAGAATTGTGATGTTGCAACTGCGGTAAATTATGGCACCTCGCCCCCTTGACCTATTGATTCGTTTTAACCCCGGCTTCTGTTGTATTGGCTTTGAATGGCCGGGTTCCATTCCTGGGTGTAGACTCCCTTGCAGTCTTGGAAGGGGCAGAAACTCGCTATCACGGCAAAACAGCCCCGTTCCGAAGACTGCAAGGTCGTCCATCCTGGGTGGACCTTGTGCCATTCCATTTGGAAAGACACCTAGCCCGACTTTCCTCGCTCCGAAAATGGGTACCTGATTTAGGTTGGGGAGGTACAAGGTGGTAGAAAGAGAGGGATGGATCCCGGCCTCCAATACCGTGTCTTAGACACCCCTACCCACTGCCAGCCAATACCAGGTCCTAGATACAGTGAATACAGTGGATAGCAGTCCAATGCCCTTAAGGCCACCTTTTTAACTTCGGTTGATTTGCCCTTTTCTATCTCGACAACTGTTGTGCCTTGACTCTTTACATTTTGATATGTTGACTCCGTGAATGAGTTTTCAACTGTTTTTATTTAACCACCAATCACTCACCAACGAACATCTATTTTTCTTTCTTTTTAAATGGTAAGAGTGCAAGACATAGACAAATAGACACCGTGTCACACCGCAATATGGCGGTAACAGCCCCTCTTTAAAAGATGTACATATTGATGATGTCCCAGGTGGAGCGTGTTAATATTAACTAGTTTAACGATCTGTGACGTTATTGGGTTGGGCCCACATCCTCACGTCATGCAGTACTGACCACTGGTCACGTAGGCGTTACTTGACCATAGCAGTCAAAAATATCTGTGAAAAAGTGGACCTAGCTATACCACAGTGGTCATATCTTTTTACTATGGTCTTTCCGTGAAGGTCAAGATTATGTTTAGAGTAGAGCAAGATGTAAAATACGATCGAAGCAATATTTTGAAGAATTGCAAGATCCTTTCTATCCTTGTCTATCCGGAAATATTGGGTGGCTGCGCCCTCTGAAAAGAAATGTTTGTTTAGTGAGTAAATAGGTGTATATATAGACAGTACTGGTGTCCTAGATACGGATACTGTGTACCAATAACAAAACTGTACAGTATACATACTATACAAAACTGGCTACTTACAAAACGTATGCTATAGTGTACCAATCAATTGCTGTATATGTGAAGCAAAGTTTTGTTTTGACATGATACGACTTTATAAAAAAAAGAGAGCAGAAAACCCATATGAAGCGTCGCCCACGCAAGTAGTATGAAGCGTCGCCAAAATGAAAAGAAAAGAAAAGAATGAATCGAGCGGAGGAAAAGTTCTAGCAATTCAAGGGAAAGATTGCATTTTGCACTCGCAAGCCTGACTATTTATAGCCATAGTAACTACTAACCAGGCAAACAGAGGTGGAACCAGGAATTTAAGGAAGTGGATGACAAACAAAGGAGAAGATATCGAGTTACGGAACAGAATTGTTGTGAAAACAGAACCAACAGGAACAAAAGAAATGGCTGTTTGATCGTGTTGTTAGGAGGACAACCGTACAAACAAGATACGATTGAATCATGTATGTCGTTCTTGTGCCAGTTTGTTAGCACAAACATACTCATCGTAAGATAGTATAGTCTGCGTTGTTGGAACCACTTTGAAGTAAAGATAAATATCTTACCTAGTGCCCCTAGATATTTGATTAGGTGAAAGGGTGTGGTATTTCTCAGAGAACGCCAGCTAAAACTTCCTCCCTGGAAGAAAAAAGTCATTATTTTTTGTTTAAAACTATGACCATTGTTCATATGATATTGAGTCAAGTTGAACTGATTTAATGCAAAGTTAAATATTTTACCTAGTACCCCGAACTATTTCAATAACGTGGAAGGGTTTGGTATCATACCGCACCCTTCCACGTTTAGATAACACTACCTGAAACGTCTTACTTGGAAAATAGCAATTCAAAAAGCTAAATTGAAGTTTAGCTTCATGATGAAATGAATGATGATGAAATTATGATTGTTTTTAGGATATTGAAGCGAGTTGGTCGCGGAAACCACAACAGTACGAGGCACGTCGAAAGAAGGAGAAAGCGAGGAAGAACTCGATGGCCTGTTACCACGTGGTTGTGATGGTCTTTCTTTTCATCATCACCGGTGGAGTGGCATACCTGGGTAAGGCAATATATCTAGAACTAAAGGAATTACTACCAGGATAACCCTAGTCATGTATAGCCAGTTAAATGCCATCAAGTTGTACACATACGTTCATATATTATCTTTCAAAAGCCTTCTCAAAATCTGAATGCTTGAACTACAAAAACTGCCTCAAAATCTGCAAAGTCAAAGTTAACAGTTTTGATTTTGAGAATGCTTTTGAGGCAATCTGACGCAAGTTTTGCCTATGTCATCTCTGTTGTGAAAGTAACAGTGTTCCCCTATAAGAGAGGATTAGCAGAAGTCAGATAACTTGCTAAACCCTACGTATATATATATATATATATATATATATACGTAGGGTTTAACAAGTTAAATATATATGAATACTAGCCTATGACCAAAAGCGCACAACAACGTACAACAGAGGTGATAGTTGCTATATTTGCCATACAAAAGCAATCGCCATAAAAGCTTTTAATTTGTTAACCAAGCACAGAAAAATCTAAATCGTCCGTCATATATTGATTTTGTACTTGTTTGTCTCAACCTACAGTGTACAATGGAACAGATACATCTTCTTACCTCCGCAGGCCTCAGTTTGGTGAGTGTTTCTTTCATTATCTTTTACATGATTACATCTAACTTCTGTTAATCTTGGCTTACTCCCAGTTTCATGTGTATACAAAAAAAGGAAATGGCCACATAATCTGTTTGATTAGGCACACAAACGTAAAAAACGTAACATGCAACTAAGAACTAGAAGTGACCTCTAGGTCGCTAGCACTGTTTACACAATATGAACGCACAACTACAGGGTTATATTAAAATTGCTTATCCGCACATGTTCTTATCATAGGTTCATGAGACTGCACAGTGTACGTGTGCAAATATTTGTCATCAAAATACCGGAGTCAAGTCAGCAGTGTGACCATTTTGGCTCATTCAATAACACTGTGGGAAAAGCAGGAATGGTGCAGCTTTTCAATTACCAGCTGTTAGCAAAAATGCAAAGTAATATCACCACAAACATGCACTGCGTTGTTTTGCGTTGCTGCCTGTGTGACCAATTATTGGTAATCTATCAGCCACCTTCGGGTTACCTGGAACGTATAAGATTAGAGAGAACAACTAGTCCTTGACTTTGTTAGCTTTTATCTCAAACTGGACCGACTTGGTTTGGACTAGTTGATACTTGATCGGACCTTGTTTTTCAGACCCGGTTGACATGTTCCTATTTGGAACCTTACTTTAATGTTGACTTCATGTGTGATTTTAACGGATAGTCTGTAGTTCTTCTTTGGCCGACCCCTGCGCCTCTTTTCCTGTGGATAAAGGATAAAAAGATTAATATTGAACGAATGAATGAAAGACCTTTATGATACATTTATGCACAAACAAGCTACGTACAGGTCATAGCGATAGGACACAATATGAGAAAGGTGGTATCTTATAACATCTACAGAGACTACTACATGCTAGTATGTACAGGTTCAACTTCTCGCTTCTTCAGACAGTTGTAAACCTAAAGCTAGTTGTAATCAAAAATACATTTTTTATTTTACATGCTCCGTCTCGGCAGATGCCTGTCCGTGTAAGAACGGAGGCAGCTGTACCGAAGGTCCCAGCGGGTCCATCTGTACCTGTGCAGAAGGTTGGACAGGAGCCACATGTGAAACAGGTATGTGTAGATATCTAAAACTATAATTAACAATAAATAATAATCATAAAATCTAGATCAAGGCAGCAAAGACTTACCGTGATACTAAACTGCCTAAGTGCTTAGGCCATTGACTTGACCATTTTTTCTTTGTCCGTCAATAAGATGCTCCTGTTCTCTAGTTTCCGCTGTCTTAAAACTCAGCCCTGAGTCTTTTGTGACATACTGGTATGTTGACGACAATCTGTACAATATGAGATATATGTTGACAAATTATTTACAAAACACAATACTTATGAAACATGTGACTGTATAAAACATTTGTCTCTTTAGAGTTGTTCTGCGCAAGCCAGCCTTGTGGGCATGGAGGAGTCTGTCTGGACGGTGCCAACGGCTTCTACTGTTTCTGTGACGAAGGGTGGGACGGTAAGCAGTGCGAAACAGGTAAAAGCACATTTATTTATCTATTCATATACTTCGTCTCAAGTAAGTGTGATATACATGTACAAGTCGTGGACAGCCTATTCTACTATGTAGCGAAAGACCAGAAGACCCATTTAATAAAGAACTGATATGATCCCATCTTTGAAAACAGAAGATGTTAGACTATAATCCTTGCTATCTCTCAGTACCGAAAATGAATACAAGAGATCATACCATTCTTGTGTGCTATATATTGTTTCTACATCACTGATTATACACAAAATGGCTCAACTTATTACATGTTTCCACAGACGTTGACGAATGTAAAAACAACCCGTGTGGCACGAATCAACAGTGTATCAATCAGCCTGGCGACTACACATGCAACTGCACCCAGGGATACGACGGGAAACCTTGCAAGGGTAAGACATTTTTAGACGCAGATTCTTAAGGAGGAAATCTTTTTACATTTGAAAATAAGTTTCCAGACACTGATTTGAAATGAGGAAAAAGTCTTCTTAGATCTGAAAATCAGTATCAAGATGACTCTCCAAAGACGTTTTTCTTACTTCACTTCCACTGTGCCACACTGTTGTAAAACTGCTTGGGTCCCACAGATCAAGACGCTGACAGTTTCTACCAGTCTTCTCAGTCTATAGGACTGAGAATATAGAGCTTCCAACATTTCATTTGCTTTAGCAACAGCGACTCCAAGTCAATATCTACAGCAACACTTTTCCATAAGGCAGAGAGTCCGTGTAAACTGTATCCAGCAAAACCATTTTCTTGCTTATGTCAGTGATTTTATTATGATGTGTGAAAAAACACATCGACAAGCTAAGTCATTAACCACACCTGTGCTTTACGACATACGACACGAATTCTCAAAATTTAATGTGATAATCGTACATCCTTCCCACAGATGTCAACGAGTGCGAAGCTACACCTTACCCTTGTCACGTCAACGCGACCTGCACCAACACTGATGGAAGTTACTCCTGCTCCTGCAAGTCAGGCTTCAGTGGGGACGGAGATAACTGTGCAGGTAACATAGCCTGTTGGCAGACGTTTTTAACAACTTAGCTATATAATCGTGTATAACCCGGGTATATGAATATCAAAAGTGATACGACAGGCAATAGTTTGAATAAAGGTGCATTTTAAGGACATTTTAAGATCAGAAATTTACTAATCGCTAAAAGTGTTATATCTGGGTATCTTAATATTACAAGTGATTCGGCATGGAATATTTTGGATAAAAGTACAGCAGTTATAATGATAATCCTAGCCTGGTATACAGTACCATGGAAGGAGTGGATCCATTGTATACTACACCAGCAGCTTACGGATGTACCAAGTTGTATGTACTTTTGCCTTGACTGTGAACACATTTGTTGCAATTCTTAAAAATTATTTTTTAGATGATGAAAGTAAACAATGTTATTATATTAACGCACGATGTTATTTTCCTACAGATGTCGACGAGTGCTCCTTTCTCGGTCGATGTCCAGCCAACTCAAACTGTGTCAATACTATTGGCAGTTACTACTGCGATTGTCACCAAGGATACGGTGGACCATCTTGTACAGGTAAGGATTGAATGCATAGTGTTCATTACAGCAGGAGTGGCTCAGATCTAGACTTGTTTCTCAACATTGCCTCCCACAAATATCCATCAGGCAGTGGTAACATGTATATGTGAATGAAAAAGTATATACTGTATGTTATAGTTGTCCCCACAGTTCTGATGCTATATCCTGTAGTTTGTTAGATCCGTAAAGCTATTCACGGATATAGTTCGTCATATCTATGGTATGCTGAAGTGACTTCCTCTCGGAAATCTAATGGTTACAAGAATATCTAAAAGATAATCACATTCAAAGCTCGTACCCATTTTGAAAATTCATGGTGAGACGTAAAAGACCTACGCATGTAGCGTTCCGCATACTATTTTGTTGTATTGATCTATGATTTCAAATTAATCTATAACTAAAACGGGTTTCATTTTTTCTATAGAAGTAACTACAACGCCTCCGCCATCTACAGCAAGTTCCACAACAACAACGACCTTGAACACCTTCACTGGTACTGTGACTACAACAACGGCGGCACCCACAACACCGGGAACAACGGCGGAGCCAACAACACCCGGGACAACAGAGGCACCAACAACCACAGAGCCAAGCCCAGACATCGGCTGGACAAATGGGCAAAGCGTTGCAAACAATAACATCATCTACGCCAACGGCACTAGCGACATTAGAGACAGCGGCTGGAAAGTAGATACCACTATTGATCAAGAAATCAGTGAAGCTGTCAATCACACAGGACACCAGTCTTGGTACTATAAGAGTGGTATAAACCCTGTTAATCCACCTGCTCCCGGAGACAAAACACCCTTCTCTCCCGGACTCAGCGTTAAAGTCGGACGGTCGGACAGCGCCTACACCGGCGACGCGGACTCTTTCTACGTGTCCTTCTGGTTCAAAATGGCGCATGATGGCAGTGACAGATACGGAGACGGGACTCGGATGTTGGTCGTAGCGGGAGACCCAGACGGTACAGACGCCTCGTCAAACTACCTAGAGATCAATTTTCCCTACAGATTCAACGCCAAGGTAGAAATTCGAACCAAGGAAAGCCATCCTAGTTATGCAGAATGCGCGCAGAGCAAGGACTGCGGCGATGACTTTGGTTTGATCTATACCACCATAGCCAACAGGCTTGATCCCACCACCTGGCACCATGTTGAGATGACCCTCCGCTCCCGGCCCCAAGACTACATGGACGAGTGGTTCTATGTCATCGACGGGGACACGGCAAACCCTTCGCAAGGAGGCGCTTTTTACAAAACCCAGCAGTACGACGAAGACCGGTACCTGTACGTCAACAGGGTGTCGTTCATTGACATCAGTAGCGAGAGTGTCAACAGAAAGAAAGGAATCTACTTCGATGACATCAGCTATAAAGCCTACAATTCATCCAATCCCGCCTTGGTCCTTGACGAATACAGCACCTCTTTTGAACCAGTTTAGAAAATGGAACTAAGTCAGATCGTCAATTGGGAGATGCTGTTTTAAACCTAGTGCATCTTTTGATAGCTAGTGGTGTTATGTGCAGTTCCTAAGTTAAGATAGGTCCCCCCAAACAATAATAAAACAAGAATGCAAAGCGCTTACTTGTGTATTGCAGATAAACTCGCATACGCTGTACCGGTAGGTTTGGGATACTTTAATGTGGTGATGCCCACACAATGATGTAACGGTCTCTTTAAAACTTTTCACGACCTGTGGTCGATAAAAGAGTGTGTCTTAATAGCAATAGTATATAGCATATATCTCTATATGTTAATATTTGTGTTTTCCATACAGCTTGTACAACTGAAGTCATAAGGCTAATATATATATATATTGTATGCAGGTAGCTATTGTTAGGCATATTAACATAATGTCCAATAGTACTAATATTGGACTAATGGTGGCAACACAAAGTTGAGTTGTGAATGTATACTTTCTAGACATCAATAAACTGAAAGCAAATATTTTGACCCATGTGTGACGTATTTTTCTTAATAGATTTAGCTGCCAATTAACTTTGAAGTGTGACAGATAGATTTCTATCGTCATGGGTTGGTCTGGTATCGAAACCAACACTACAAGATACAAAAGCACAAAACAAACACATACTTTAATCTTGCCTAAACAGGGAAACATGTAAACACAGGCAAATACTACAGAAGATAGTGGTGTTAGTTTGAGGCACTTCTTATTCACACTCGCATATCAGTTTGTCTGATTGATTGATTGTTGTTATTTTATGAATTTAGGCGAAAAACAAGCTATTAGAGTATGAAATTCGGTATGAATGGGCAGGGGTATAACTGTTTGAAAAGGATGTGTGAGTGTGTGTGTGTGTGTGTGTGTGTGTGTGTGTGTGTGTGTGTGTAGGAGTTTGAAATGAAAGCACTTCTAATTGTGGTATTATGTTTTGTATTATTGCAGTAGAAACTACAAAAGGTGGTATTTTCAACATGTGACAAAATGACAAGTAGCTAATCGTGTTTGGCAGCCTTAACCCTAAGAGTACCGTACTTGTTTTACCAAATCGTTCCAAATTTCAAGGGCTAAATATCAACTGCGGATTCAGCTAACGATTCATTGATTCACTGTTCTGAATGTGCATATTTCTATATATGGCCTATAGATTCAATGCTACAGACGTAAGGATACAAAGGTTTGCAGAATATGTAATCAAACTAAGTCATATCATCTTTCGGTACTGTCCCAGAAAATAGAGAGAGTCAACCAATACAATCTTTATTGCATACATGTTTAATGATTTACAGACGTCATGTATGTAGCTTTGGCATCAAGTAGTAACTCACGATAGGCTTGCTACCGATAATTAGTTCCTTAATCTATGCCAGCTTGCTACATGCCTGCTTATTTCTTCAAACATTTTATCACATGGTTTGGACAGCATGTGTGTAACCAGAAATTTAGAATCAGTATATCGGAAGCCAAACTCACACACTCGTTGTCATAAACATGCCCGCAGGCCGACTTTTGAGCTTTCATGAATAAACAAAGGTTCAAACAAACAAACAAACAAACAAACAAACAAACAATTATACAGAATAAAAACAGGCAGTGTGCACTCTTGAAGAATCGCATTGCCATTAATATTGAGATTGGAGATTGAACCTTTAAAACAGCTTACATTACACATTATGTTAATGCTTTGGGGTTGGATGTACGACAACTTCAGACCTATGTTGAAATTACACATTACAATTTCCAGTTTAGTTTTCAATTGGTTCAAAAGAGGTGCTGTATTCGTCAAGAACCAAGGCGGGATTGGATGAATTGTAGGCTTTATAGTTGATGTCATCGAAGTAGATTCCTTTCTTTCTGTTGTTGCTACTGATGTCAATGAACGACACCCTGTTGACGTACAAGTAGCGACCTTCGTCGTACTGCTGGGTTTTGTAAAAAGCGCCTCCTTGCGAAGGGTTTGCCGTGTCCCCGTCGATGACATAGAACCACTCGTCCATGTAGTCTTGGGGCCGGGAGCGGAGGGTCATCTCAACATGGTGCCAGGTGGTGGGATCAAGCCTGTTGGCTATGGTGGTATAGATCAAACCAAAGTCATCGCCGCAGTCCTTGCTCTGCGCGCATTCTGCATAACTAGGATGGCTTTCCTTGGTTCGAATTTCTACCTTGGCGTTGAATCTGTAGGGAAAATTGATCTCTAGGTAGTTTGACGAGGCGTCTGTACCGTCTGGGTCTCCCGCTACGACCAACATCCGAGTCCCGTCTCCGTATCTGTCACTGCCATCATGCGCCATTTTGAACCAGAAGGACACGTAGAACGAGTCCGCGTCGCCGGTGTAGGCGCCGTCCGTCCGTCCGACTTTAACACTGAGTCCGGGAGAGAAGGGTGTTTTGTCTCCAGGCCCAGATGGATTACCAGCGTTTGTACCACTCTTATAATGCCAAGACTGGTGCCCTGTGTGATTGACAGCATCAGTGATTTCTTCATCAATTGTGGGATCTACTTTCCATCCGCTGTTGATGTAGCCACTAACGCCGTCGGTGTAGATGATGTTATGTATTTGAACGCTTTGTCCATTTCCCCAGCCGACGTGTGGCGTTGGCTGTCCCGCAGTTGTAGCCACCATCACAGTGGTTGTCTCTTCTGTTGTTGTAATGGTCGTTGATGTCGCTAACAACGGGAATGTGATAAAACATTTTAGATTTTTGTTGTTGCCGGATCTACTACTAAGGCTAACGTCACATTTCTAAACCGGGGCCAGGCCGGGCTGTTTGTTGAAACGAAAAATAGAAATGTATACGTAAACATATACACAAACAGTACCGACGACTATTCTCTTAACGTCTTGTATAGTTCGGTGTCCTTTAAATCATGCATTTCGTCCCCGAAAGCTGCCCGACCGGTCCCCGGGTTGGAAATGTGACGTAGGCCTAAGCTGGTGAATATTACACAGAACACCCTGCCTGCAGATGCGTTTGTCTATGCCAATACGAAATGTCTTACTGATCCATGGATTTGGACTTGGATACTCAAAGGACGGAGTGTGTAAGAGTGAAACATAGGTGGTCTTACCTGTACAGCTTGGGCCACTATGTCCAGAATGACATTGGCAGGAGAAACTGCCAATTACATTGATGCAGTCTGAGTTGACTGGGCATCGACCGAGGAAGGCACACTCGTCTACATCTGTAGAAGATACAAAATATACGTCTATAAGCATCTGCGGACAAATGAAGATGCTATTGGTATACAGGTAGGTGTTCTGTAAATAGAAATCCGGCAGGGATATATTGTGAAGGTGGACATAGACTGAAGCTGATGTCCGGTAGCTATTATATAATAGTTGTGTCTTTTGAAGATAGACGAATGTGTATGTATGGACATACCTTGACAATAGAAGCCGTCGCCAGTATAGCCAGTATTGCAGGTACATGTGTAACTGTCATCGTTCTTCACACAGGTTGCATGGTTGTCACACTGGTTCTTGTCACATGGATCTTCTGCAGTTAAGTTGACGATTCAAGTATTATGCTGATTCGTTGATAAAGTTCAAGTATCCAGAAATTCATCAGACTCCAGAAAGTTATGAATGTCATTATGTCATTATGTCAGAAAGTTATGAATGTCATTAAATTCTGGGCTTCATATCCACTACACAGTACAATAAATCATTAAAAAACTGAATCTTAGTCACACAGTATCTACCTACCTTTGGAAGTATTGCAGTTGTTGAGCTGCTCGGTCAGCTGCATCACCTGCAACTGCAGTTCAGCCGTGCTCAGACCGTGCTGTTCCTGTAGGTCGGACAGCACGCCGGACAGGTTGGACAGCTGGGTGTGGTAGACCTGCAGCAGCAAGGCGTCAGCACTGGAAAAAAAATGAAAAGCCATGTCAATGGGAGTGGGTTATATTATTAGCATCAACAGCGCAAAAGATAGAGGTAAAGTTGGACCACAGACTGAGGATGAAACATGACACTTGTTAACGTTGTTAGCTTGGAGTGTATTGCGACCTTGCTAGGGCTCACGTGTTTAGCCAAGCACACAGGGTCATCCCTACTCTTTTCTTTAAGTGCGCTGTCAAGGTGAACCTTGACAACAGCACACCTCTTTCGAAATATAGTTCTTCCATTGATATCAGAAGGACGATCACATAATTATTACATGTACTTATCCGAACAAAGAGGCCCATCTAATTTTACATCCTACCTGTATTGCCCTGCACTGGTATGCAGACCTTTGTTGACAAACCTATTTGTTTTTATTTGGTAACTTCAGTTGAATGGAATCAGTAATACTATTGATTTAACACATACGAGTACATATATGTATGGATGCTATTCTAGGTGGATACGTTATACCAGTTTATCGAAAGTTAACGGCAAGTTATTGGTATTAAGGGTAATCGGAAGTACAAGGTAGAAAATAACATGTGATAATGGACAGTGATTAGCGCTTGTGTAAATAGAGACGCAGCCCAATGGAATACTAGTTTTGAATATATCTAGACTTATTTATACACTGTACTTAGCTCATGAAGACAAATCATCTATAGTTATATACATTTATCTGTAAATGCATGGTGTCTTATAAGGATAAAAAATAATCAGGGTACCTGTCAGCTTGCAGCTGCGGAAGCAGGCCGACCAGAGTCTGTACCTCATCCCGTATGCCGGAGAAGTACTCCGTCAGCAGGAGTTGGCGGTCAGCCTCCAGCACGTCCAGCTGTGACGTCAGGTTATGGATCAACGTCATGGTCGTCTGGATGTCAAGGGCGCTACTCGTCCTACAAAATATAAAATATATTCAAATCTATTGAAAAGAATAGTGTCTTGTAAAAAACTTACGATCTGATCGTATCAAGAAATATCTTTACCATCTACACAACGCTATGATGGGAATTTTGCGCTTACTGTTAAATCATTTTGGGCAATATATGGACGTCACAATATATGGGCGATGGGGGGGGGGGGCATTTTTGTCTTATCTTGCCCATGTTTATATAACTATGATGGAAGTATATTCTTCAATCTTTTCTTTCCGCCCCCTAGTCAGTATTTTACTGCAACTAAGGTTACCATACACTTTACAAGTCGTCTCTTTGTATACAACAAATGTTTACAGATATCGCTGTGGCATGTTAAAAACCTTTGCGATAAAAATCCTCTACATACCTTCAGTCTTTTCTTTCCGCCCCCCTAGTCAGTATCTCAGTGCAACTGAGGTTACCATACACCCTGCAAGTCGTCTCTTTGTATAAAACAAATGTTTGCCACTATCACTGTGGCATGTTAAAATCTTTTGTGATAGAGTCGCTTACATACCTGTTAGCCAGTTGATGCACCAGGGTAGTCAGGTTAGCCACCTGCGCCTCCAGGTCTTTGATGTAGTGATATTTGGCGTCGTCTGAGCAGACGTCAGGTGACGGCGCCAGGACGGTACAGGTACAGTGGCCTGACGTGTCCTCGGACGTGCTGTGGACGTAGTACGTGTCACGGGAGCCGTGGACCTGGGCCAGTGTGGGGAGGGGTGGGGTGTGTGGGGCAAGAGTAAAGTATTCGTTACATTATGAAGATGAGACCGAGACTTGTTTAGCCACTGCTGGAAAACCTTTTGTCTGGAACCTGAACGGTAACAGTCGATAATGAAGATGTGAAAAATGTGACGAATACCACGATTTAACCATCATAGTGTATCATTACTCAGGCAATAACAACTTTTCATCAATTATACACATTACCCACGCTTCTATGTTGAAAGAAACATAAGTATTAATTCAACACCAATGTGCCTTATCAGAAAAGACATGCATATGTGTACACATGGACAACGTGGTGGCATTAAATCTAAAACAACTTATAGTATACCAGTATTAAAGATAAAATATCTAAGATGAAACCCCTACAACCAAAAAGGCTAAACACGTTGACTTAAACAACGAAGCAGTCAAAGACAATAGATATAGTTAAACAAATCTATAGCTAGTTAAGACAATATCAGAAACTTTTATTTAAAAAAATATTCCATGAGTTATCACAACAAGGAGATTATAAGCGTTTTGTAAGATAACCTACCTGTATCTGTAAGAGGATAGTTGCCATCAAAACGAGGTAAAGGGCCTTTTTGTGGCAAGACATCTTAAGGCCTTCTAAAACTCTCATCGTGGGGCTGCCACGCTGTCTCAATGGTCAAAATACAATGTACACCTGTCCAGTATGCTTCAATTTATAGGTATTTTTAGGTATCCGTTACTATGGACTCATATATAGTTAAATTAAACCCACTTGTAAAAGATCCACTATGAAGATTAAGTGTTTCATCAGCAACTCATTTTTGCTGACAGAGACTTCCTCAACATTTCCTCATTTGCGTAACCCAGTAACGATGATTTGAGTCCAATATAAATACACTTAGTTGTCGCGGCAAGAGACTTGTGGTCTCGGAATTACATTCCCGCGAGAACAGCACAGTTATCGCGAGATCACCGTAGTTCTCACTAGAGCAGCGTAGTCTCGCGAGAGCAACGCGGTTACAATGAGGAGTCGAGAGGGCTGTTTACCGCCATATTCAACTGTACTCCTAGGCACAAATGAATCTTTGAACTTTGGAACGAAGTGTTCAAATGAGCCTGGTTCATTCATAATTACGAAGACCTATATACAGTATTTTTTACATCATTCTTAATCAATGTGACCATTTTGAGGTTTTCAATTCAAACAAGACAAATATGTAATATTTTGTTGTTTAACGTACTCTACATCGAGAAAAAAGACTGCAATTTTGACTGTTTTGACAACTGTCTATTGCGTACATGTGAATGTTCACAATGTATCTCTTAAGCTCTCTTTAAGTACACTTTAAGTTACAGTGTACTTAAAGAGAGACAGCTTAAAGGAAAAAGCATGGCTCTTTGAATGCCAAGCATTACAATTAGCCCTTTGAAAGTTTGATACTTACTTTATCTTTAATCTGAGGTATTATTTGCATTCCTCACAGTACATACAGGTAAATGTTGACTTAATGACGTCAATGGAGGAAGCGGGAAAATGGTAGACCTTATTGCTACAAAATCCATCAGCTGAGTCTGCTATTGCTGCAATTATTAAAATCTAACCATTGTTAACTTTGAAAACAGTATTTTGTTATGAAATTAAGCAGGTGATGAAAAAATGGTGTTTTGTAGCGTACTTTTGAAAACATTCTATTTCTTAATTTCACTTATTAGATGAAAATTTGCAAATAAAAGTCCATAACATCAAGCAGGTTGAAAGAGGGAAATTTATCCTCCTTGATAACATTAATCCCAAATAGGGGTTGTACGGGTCAGTTAGAAGCAACAGGTAACAGATAACCCCCGCTCCTGTTTTCGTATCTTTGAGTCTATCCCATCTGTAAAGTTCCATAGTACGAGTTTCAAAGGTTAAGTAAAAGAATGTGAAGGATTCATATTTAATCAGGTTACTGTTAGCCAATCAATCCCAGGCAGTAGAGAGGTTAGAGTGGGCGCCACTCCAGATTCACCTTTGTCACTTCACCAAGGGGCCGCTATCTGAAGTCACATCCGCGCCATTTGGAGTAAACATTTCATAAAAGTATCAAAATGGAGGAAAGAGACCCATGGAAGCCGCAGCGCTACATTCCACATGCTTTGACATGGATGAAGAGCAGATCAGTGACGTTACAGGTTCGTAACTGTAGTCTGTAATCCATATTGACGAACTATTGGTTTTGAAAGGTGTTTTTCTTCTGGGTGTAGCCTAGCATGTGCTTATACCACGTGCCAATACATTTTAGGCTCACGTCTGGATTGAATCATCGCAATAGCGTTACCGTTGTGTCATCAGTGACGTTACAGGTGTGTTACTGTATTCTATAATGACGAAAATTTGGTTTTAAAGGTGTTTCTCTGAGTCTAACCTAACATGTGCTTGTACCACGTGTCAGTAGGGTCAATACATGATTTTAGGCTCAAGCCTGCATTGAGTCGCCACCGTGACTTTACTATTGTCATTAGTATGTATAAGTCATGCCATTCAGGGATACGTGGCAAAAGTATTGCAATGTTTTGTTCGAAAGAAAGAAATCGAATCATGTGCTACATTCTGAGTCCGTGTCAATGACTGCTAGTAGGATGATAAGCAGTTGTACTTCGTTCACAACTAGCCATATTTTGATTGCAAAGTTGATAAATAGCAAAGAGTTAAAGTTTGTGTGCTGCCGTTAGGGTGGTAACATACGCTTGCACTGAAAGTTATGTACGCTGATGCTAGTATACTTTTGGCGGTAAGAACATAGCGAGCCCTTATCTTGTCCTTTTAAGGAGGTCACAGAAGCTGTTGTTATCTTATGCACATACTGACTGGAAGCAATGGGTTAATTATTATTAATTGCTCATCATAATTAGGGCACAGTCACTAGCCAAACAGTGTGACACAAAACGTACAAAATTCCATTATGTCTCAACACACATACTTCAAGGACTTCTGGAGACGTATGTTTATATAGAGCGCCATGCTTTAATTCTCTTCGCCAAGAAGAGTATGAGATTGCTTGACTTGGGTCTGTATGTAGGTCAACAGCATATAACTCGAGAAATTGTGGATGGAACTTTGTGATTTTTGGTAGGTGTGTAGCAGTTGTCGAAAGGAATGCCAAGTTTGAAAACGGTTTACCTGGCGTTTTCCTACGGTACTGCAGCGAGCTTGGTATGTTTTTTGCGGTTTGTTTTTGGCAGCATAAGTCAAAATCTAGCTGGGCGATTTTCACGAAACTTGGTAGGTGTGAAGCGGTTTTGGAGAGGAAGGTCAAGTGCAAAAATGGTTTACCTGGCTCTTACCTATGGTGCTGTAGCGGGATTTGTATGTAAGTGCGTTTGTCTGTATGCAAGATAACTCGAGAACCCTTGAATGGATCCTGATTATATTTGTTAGGTGGATTGGGGTTAGGAAAACGAAGGTCAAGTTCGATAATGGGCACCCTAGTGTCTGCCTAAGGTACTGCAGCAAAACTTTTAATTTTGGCACTTCGTGTTCTGGACATGCTGTGGTCATGATTTTTGAGTGGTAGATAGCCCTTGAATCAGAGAGTAAGTGCTGTGAGTTTGGACCCCCTAGCGGCTTTTTGGGAACTGCAGGCACCGATTTCCGTTCAAACTTTGGACGAGGATAACTTGAGAACGTGTAAACAGATCATCAGGATTTTCGGTATGTAGATAGAATGAGTGATGACTTATACAATGTAATACCAATTATGCAAATCAGTAGCTTATTTGCATAATTAATGAGGAAAGTTCATAAATCCATGCCAACAGCATATAACTCAAGAAGCTGTGTATGGATTTTCATGATATTTAGTATTTAAGTAGCGGCTGCGGAAAAGAAGGTTGTGTTCGAAAATAGTTGACGTAGCATTTTCCGTTAGGACGGTAGTGGGCCGAGTGTGTGCGTCCTTTTGTTTGTGGAATGCATAACTCGAGAAGCCTTGAAAAAATCCTGATGATATTTGGTAGGTGGGTAGGGGTCAGGAAAACGAAGATAAATTATGATAGTGGGCCCCCTAGCGGCTTCCTAAGGTACTGCAGCAAAACTTATTAACAGAAATAAACTGTGCTCTATATATCTCATTTTGACCTATATCTATGGACACAGCTGTTATACAGATGGTTTGCTGGAGGACGCCCTTACATTGGGGACAAAGTCTAAATTGACAAGCATGAAATTCTGATTGACCAGGGATGCTACCAGGTCATCTGTCAGGTCACAGTCTGGTTTTGGTAATGTTTGTGTGTTTGCATGTGAGGAACACAGTTCATGCAGTCATTTGCTATTTAGTAATACATGAATAAGACCTTAAAGTCTTAAATAAAGGCATGATTATTTGGCGAAGAGATGGGTTCGTTGAACTCTAGTTTATCTATGTTGTTTGTACTATACAGTCTGTATCTGTATTACTATGGGCCAGTTAGTGCCTGCAATAAGCAATAAAGAATAGGAATACAACTAGGTATTGTAATTGAATGTTTCTAATGACTGCGAAATAGGTTCTTGTATTCTGTTGTATTACAAAATCTATAAGAATCAAACATCTGACCCAAGAAACACCCTGTAATGCCATTATAGTGTGTGTTGAACATAGTCAAGTCAAGTCAAGTCAAGTCAAGTTTACTGCACAACGATTGCAACAGGTACAATGTATGGCAAATTACGTATAACTAACAACTACAAACTACTTACATCAGTATACTAGTCTAGCAAGATAGAAAATATGGCAGCATAGTGTATTTCACATTGTTAAGGCACTACTTCTCTTTTGCATAGCATTATATATAAATTGACCTAGGTGCACAGATATGGAGTCGGGACATGATAGAAGTACATCGAATATTTCTCTGCTTGTTTTAGGTAATGTTGTTCCGTTATTATACATTGTCAATAACTTTTTCCTTTCTTCATTGTAATAAGAGCATATCATCAGGAAATGATATTCGTCTTCAACACTGTCTACATATCATATCACAAGTGCATAGATTCTAGTGTTTTTACGGTAGACGAAGCATATAAGCAGTTCAACATGCAAACTTTCTGACATGCAACAATCTTGAGTACTAGTATTCATCATCATCATCTGTATTAGAAAAAAAAATATTCAAAGCGTTAACGTCACTGTCCCTGAAGAAATATACAAAGTAATCAACTTTTGATCATGTGTATGTAATCATGTAACAACGGTACAGTTTTTAACTTGATATTCATGTCAGCTGGTATCCTGTGTAACTTTTGCTGTTCCGATTCCAGCATCATCCAGACGACGCTCCAAAGAAACGCAGACGAATACCGCGGCCGTATGTTGCAATAATCGCATTACTCTTGGTCATAACAGCGGGGGTAGCTTATCTAGGTGAGTATTTGAGCCAACTTATTGCTTGATAACAACTATATGCATGCTACAAACAGCTATTTAGAGTAATACTATGTATGTATATATGAGAGTATTTGATCCAACACAACACCTTTATAAGAACTATGTGCATGCTTCATTATATTACATGCAAATTTTTAGAGCAAGAATATGATGTGAGCATTTGATACTTTCATAACAACTATATGCACCTGTCATACACACTTAGAGTAAGAATACATTTTGTGTATGTCTGCATGTATGTATGTATGTATGTATGTATGTGTCTAACACCATACCCTTATGGTTAATAGTTATAAGTGTCAACTTTCTTTGATATTCTTTGCGTATTACACCAAATTCACCAAGCACAATACTTAACGTATCTATAATCATCTAAAAACAGTGAGAAAGATTCAAACAAATTTACATGCATTTATCGATACATCTATTTCCTTCCAGTGTACATTGGCACGGATACTGGCGTCTACATACGTACTGCAGGTATTATTCAATTTTGCTGATGTTCTTCTTATTACGTAATATGGACTATTTTCCTCATAAGTAATGTCGAGAGTGGCGGTATTTATTTATTTATTTTATTTCACCAAAGCAAAATAACATGCGCAGGAAGTGCCTTCCAGGCTTCCTGAATTGGGCAAATTTGTTGCAGCGTCAAATTACAAACAATCAAACATACAATGCAATCATTATACAGGCGTTCAGGTATGGATATATAGATAAAATTAAACAACTTTTCGCTATGGATATATTTTCGCTATGAAATATCAACAATTGTGTCTGTGACAGGTCTGTCCTGTTCGGTTAACCTGTGCCAGAATGGTGCTACTTGTGTGGGAGGGACAAGAGGATATACCTGCACATGCGCAGAGGGATGGACGGGACGGCACTGTGACAAACGTTAGTAGATAACATTGTCCTTTCTAAACTCCAAATAAAATAAAATACTATATAAAAATACTACATACTGCATCTTTTATAAGCTATCGTGAATCAAATTGATATGTAGATTTTGGGAATTTACAATGTCTATGGGGGGGCATTGTTTAGTCTTCCTTTCTTCTGGAATGAGATCAACAAAAAAACTTTTCAGACGCAGAAAATAAACGCATTGTCTCTTATCATCCGGTAGATTATCGACCGGATTTAATGAGAGCACACTGTAATTATAGAATGAACAAAACCACGTGGTATGCTTGTACGTAACGAATAGTAAACACCCCTCATTATGCACAAGTTAATGTTTGATGAAGGAATCAACTGATAGTGTGAGCCACGCTTTTTATAAATAACTTTTTGGTAACGACTCAGGTGCGGAGCCGTTAGTATGGTACTGCGATTGAGTTGCCGAATAATAAAAAAAGCTGCACGAGCGCATTCCATAGGGAATTTGTTTTTAAACAATAATTGTTGTTACTGCTCTGTTCCCAGAACTGTTTTGCACGGACGGACCCTGTCTTAACGGCGGTGTGTGTTTCGAAGGAAGCGGCAGTTTCTACTGCTTCTGTGGTAAGGGCTGGAAAGGAGACCACTGTGAAGTCGGTAAGAGTCACCATACGCGTGGTGGTATGCATCATATAGGAGTGTTAATGACATAAAGTTACGGCAGCAACAAACACGTATTCAATACAGAGAAATAATCAAAGTGTTAGCTAATTAAACCACGTTGTCGCAGAAAAATACAGGCATGTTAAGGATATTATGGTCATGTATTTGATTTTCATTGCAAGTATACCATTGTCTATTGTAAAAAGAAAAGAAAAAGCCAAATAGTCGAACGAGCCAAACGATTAACGGGAGTGAGGGGCTTTTTTGTTTGACAATAGCCACGTCTGAAACGTAATGTAGATACCGTTTTAAATGTTATTGTAGCACTAAAAACTGTGCAACATTTCGTTTGTTTATATTGTCGCTGCTTTATTGACAGATATCGACGAGTGTGACGCTGGTATCTGCTCGGAGGGATACGGATGCGTGAACAGTCCCGGAAGCTACACCTGCACCTGCGCGGAAGGATATTCTGGCCAATATTGTGACGGTAACATTTCAATCTGCTTTCAACACAACCTTTCCCACAATATGAGGATGTGTGTGTAACAGCAAATCAGCAAATTCTGACTTGAAAATGACAAGATAGCCTATTTAGATTGTTTTATACTTGATTAAGCACGAAAATATCACTCTAGTTCCGTTTTTTCTGTCGCTGTATCCATCCACCTTTACCAATAGACGCACTGATCTTCGGGATGTGCGACGTAGGAATTGGGTCAAAGGTAGTAGGTCAAAGGTACCCGGGAGTCGATATCTGCTGCCGTCCCAGTTCAATACCTAAAATCAAATCAAGATGTCAAAATGGTTCAGATTTAGTGTATCATTATTCTTGTCCTTGACATGTACATTGTTGACAATCGTGGGTTTTCCTTTTCCAGATATCAATGAGTGTGAAGAAGAGCCCCACCCTTGCGGAGAGAACACGGAATGTGAAAACACTGACGGCAGCTACACGTGCAATTGTGTTGAAGGGTTTAAAGCGGACTTGGGAGGGTACAACTGTACTGGTACGTCCCCATAACCGTTTCTTATTCAAAGCATATTAACCAATGCTGCAAATCATTATAAGAGTTGATTTGCATAAAAATGAGTTGAGAAAGGCAACGTTCAATTAGAACTATAAACATGTCAGTGTATGTTCAAAAGCCCTTTAAGCTTTTAGAATACAGATTTAGATATATTGAATCGAAGTCTGGTACAGCCATATCTTTGTTAAATGTCTCCTTTGTGAATATCTTAACTTTTGAATATTCCTCACATATTCGTACATTTATATCAACAAACAATGCATGTACTGCACGAATTCTGTCAGTAACTTTTTTCAATTCCCATGTCTTATTTACATATCCCGCATTCCATTTTTTCGGTCATTGTACTAATAATGTTCAAAGCCGTGGATTCATTACTATCTTTTATCCATTGTTGTACAGATATAGACGAATGTGACCCTGACTTTGCGAGTTCCAGTCTCTGCTCGCCGCATGCCAGCTGTACAAACACCCCGGGAAGCTACGTGTGTACGTGTAGAGAGGGATACTATGGGAACGGCACGCTCTGTCAAGGTAAGGATCATTTAATGGGAACATCTTAAAGATGATCAGGACTCGAAAATGACATCTACTCTAGTACTGTGTGTCATAGAATTGGATCTATAGCTATGTCTGGTTTGCCACAGACGAAACACGAACTTGATGAGTTTTCTTTTATTCTGTCACAGTTTGCACTGAACAACGACAATTTGATGGTTTTGGCAAAGGCCGGCTATGGTGTTTATTATGTGCAGATAATATACTGATACTCTGGATATTGAAGTTTTACTTTTCTCAACCTATCAGACATCTTCCCCAGAACTTGAATGCTGTTTGTCGCCGCTATTATGTTGGAAGACAACTACAATATGGTATATTCTACCAACCTGAACCTATTATAGAAATACTTATTCTTTCTTTCATTCTTATTTTGTGTGTGTAAATCTCACAGCGTGGCCAAATACTACCATTGACATCGGAACGACTGTACCAGCTCCCACTCTCAGTCCCCCAGACGGGGGATGGTCCGTTGGAAGCAGCATTGTTGCTCTGTCTTGGTCACCGGGTGACGCTCCTTCCCTAGACCTCGGCTGTCAACGCCCAGGCGTTTCCGGACCCTGCATTTCCTCAGACTACCAGGTCATAACGGACAAAGCTAAACATTCCGGGAACCAATCCTGGAACTACATGAGAGGACGCGGAAATGGACAGCCAGGAGCCGGTACACCCTTCTCTCCGGAACTCAACGTGAAAGTCGGGCGTTCCGACGGCAACTACACCGGACAGGCAGATTCCTTCTACGCGTCCTTCTGGTTCAAAACGGCGAAAGAATACACCGATAGCGACAAGTGGGGAGACGGATCACGCATCCTGGTAGCTGCTGGGGATCCAGAAGGGACGTACCCGTCATCCAACTACCTGGAAGTACGGTTAGAACAGAAGTATCGCGCCAAAGTGTCCGTGCGAACGAGGGAGAGCTGGCCAAGTTATGAGGAATGCGCTCAATCAAAGAACTGTGGCGAGGACTTTGGCTACCAGGCACAAGATAACTACCAGGTTGTCGCTGAAGACCTGGAGCCGACGGAGTGGCACAAGGTTGAGATGACGCTCCGCACCAAGCCGGAAGATTACGCCGACGAGTGGCGGTACGTCGTGGACGACACGTACAGAGCCGAGGGTGGAGCATACTACAAAACCAAGGAATACGACGAGGGGAGGTATCTGTACGTGAATCGGCTGAATTTCGCGGCCTTGCATCCACCTAATGCCGACAAGAAAGGGTTCTACTTCGACGATGTGTACTACAAGGCATTCGACTCTTCGAATCCGAATGTTATAATAGATGAATACCGCACGTCATTTGAAGCTACGGGCAACTAGTTAGATAGGAAAAAGTATGTAAGGACGGGAATCAAATCTAGGTGCAACGTTATGCTGAAGTCACATTTCCAAATCGGTAGTTTACGGGCTTTATTTTAAACCTTTCCGTAAACTTACCAATGGGACACCGGTTTCACAATAAGACCATACATGTAGCATGACTGGTGTCTTCCTGACATTAGAACCTTTCCGGGACTTAGATCGGCTGTATCCCTACTAATTTCAGTACATGTAGTATTTATTTTGTTATCATTATTATTGTTTCATTAGTTTCATTGCCATTATGATTTATTCATGAATTGTCTTATCATTGTTATCATTAGTAGAATTTACTTTGTTATCATTATTGTTATTGTCTACATCAGGTTCATTACTATTATTATTCATTCCTTTCATTTATTACAAGTATGTTAATTTTCTGTTTGTATGTCGCCATATGTACATGTTTTATTTCATTTGACAATGTGTAATGCAGGGCTCCACTGCAAAGCAATGTAAATCACTAAGTGGACAACCTTGGGTAAATATGACAGAATAAATAAATGAATAAATAAGTAAATAGACCCCTTGGAAATGTGACAGAGGCATGACAAAGAATTGCAAAGATCGTTATGGACAAATTTCGGTAGTCAGCCTGACGTTTCCAAATATAGTAGCAACCCTCGGTGGGAAAATGTAGTACTATAATGAAGGAAGATAAGCTCCCAGTGGACAGCAAACAAATCAATAATGACTGGAACCAATTCTCACACCGAAACACGATGCAGCCGTCTTTCCAACGAATTTTGCCGTAGGCCTTAAAGAATCAGCACTGTAGCCAAATTCTCCATTTCAAAAGAACACGAAGGGTGAAGTATTACCCAGAAAATTGAACCAGTCGTTGAAAAATGGCAGCATATTCCCTTACGAAGGAACCTAACAAGGTGGCTAAAGAGATGTTAATAGTATAAACAGTATTATATTATGTTGGATATTCCGAACCCGGTGATAAATTGTGTTATCACACGTGGGCTTTTACTATCATCACACGGGATTGTAATTGACTTCAAATCTTGTATTTGACTTTGCAGATTTTACCATGTTGTTCTAAGGGGTATTTGAAAAAATGCCTAGCTTAGGCGCACATATTACTCGATCGAAAAGCGTACGCACAAGAAAAGTACTTAGCTCAATCAATCCCTGCATGCAATTTTCTGCACAATCATAAAGCCAAGATACAAATAGTTTGTACAAAAGAGGTTTTTCTAATACATATGTACCTAATACTGCTACGTAGGTACCGGAAGGCATTGGGTGTTACTTTGGTTGTAATTCACTGAAAGTAATAAAGCTCGTTTTATGTCCCAATTGCATCGGTGGCTGTCAGGGAGGTACCGGGTTCATTTTAAGTCCGACTTACATTCGACCCGGTGCCCGGCCGGGCCCAACAATTCCCCGAGAGCCACGACGTGTCCCATGGGGCTACCTGCCCGAAAGTGCCCCCAAACAGGACGTGAACTACCGGGTATGACCCCCCTTTTTCCAATTGGGACCTTATAGTCCAGAGGCATATATAGCTGAAAAAGTGTGCTAATTTGTCTAAAATCACCAACTTGGGCCTACGTCTCAGTTCCAAACCGGACCGGACAGCATTCGGGAACGAAATAATCATATAAAAGACAGTCAGCAAACTACACAAGACGTAAAGAGAATAGTCGTGGGCATTATTTGTGTACGTTGTGTCAATTTTTCCTTTCCACAAAGAGCGCGTCCGGGCCCCGGTTTTGAAATGGGACGTAGGCCTTAGTGGGGATTCCCCTGTCCTAGCATATAGCCACCCAGTACAGCAATAAATCGGTATCAAGCTGTCGCCACGCAGTCTGGATAACTTTACGAAAAACGTATCTAGATAGAGAGGAAATCCCCGAGGTAATCTCCCACGACTTACTGAGGACATGGACTTGGCCCTTCGTGATGCCAAGGTGTCGGGTAGGAGTAATCTTTAGCCTTCGACGTGTTCAGTCCCCTATAAATTATCGCTGCCAAAGTGTTAACGAGGACATGAACTATATGTACACCCGGGCGGAGGTGAACATATGGGGTTAAAGTGCTTCTGGCCTGTAATGATTTACAGAAGGTTGTGAAACCTAAGCTCCAAGTAGATCCTACAGTGCTATAAGATAGTATCAAAGCTGGCCAAGGAGTATAGCCGGCCAAGGGAGTCAAACGGGTACCGATTTTACGAGCAATTTACATCTTTATTGGGACAAGTTCATTGACCCGAGCACATCCATGTGGGAGATCCGCACCAAACAGGAAGAATGGCAATTAACACCTACACAGCAAGCACAGTTTGATTTGGCAACAATTGGATGTTAATGAATGAAGACCTTTATTGCACATTCTTGCCCCACTAGGCTAAGTACAGGACACAAGTGACAGTTGATCTGTGGCGTACATTTACAATCTTAAGATATTCTTCTTCATCATAAGATTCTTTCAATAGTCTGTATGTTCGTAGTTTATTTTTCGCAGTCGCAACTCTGTTATCGTTGTGGATTTCAGATAGAAATGTCTGGAAATAAATATCTTTTAAACGCTGATATATTAATGTGTTAATAGCCTTTTGTGAAGCCGAATGAATGCAGATCCTACGATGGGTTTGATACTATATTACCACACCGTGGATCTGCTTGGAGATTATGCAAAACCGCCCAGTCCGTCCCTTACATGAAGTCATGGTGGAACTGACCAGTGGAATAGCTGCTGAAGATTATAGTCGGGCTACCGTATGCTTTACACGTAGAAAAATACACAGACGTAGGTAAAATACAGTAGGATCTAGAGCTTAAATTAAAACAAGTTAAACTATTACATCGATGAAGGTTGGACATCCTGGTAACAGGGAACGAAAAAGGCAGTAGTTGTTTGATTTTGGAAACTGACCGTTTCCAAAATCATATCCAGTTGCTTTCCAGTTCCTTGAGTAACTGCTTTTTGAAGTTTAACTGTTGTAAGTATGGAGGCGCTTTCCTGCAAGCATATCATCATTCAATGTCGTAGCCTGTCTCCAAATAACAAAGCTAGAAATGTCAGCCGCATTTTGTGACATCTTCAGACTTATCGGGGTATCATATGACTTGTTTGACAAGGGATATGAAAGGATTTCTCTGCATTGCTCCTATATATCATGCACATATCAGTCTACACAATAGTAAATGCTTTTTTTCAATAGGTTGAAGCTGTCTCAGTGTCTGGGTTACCCTATGGTGATGCATGCGATGGTTTTACAGTCTGAGACTCACATAGAGACAGCAAAAAACAATACAGAAATTGAAGAAACTACGCTGCTTGCAAAGGATATATAGATTATTATATATGATACAGATGGATGGATGGATGGATGGATGGATGGATGGATGGATGGATGGATGGATGGATGATGAGTGGATGGGGATGGATAAGGGAGTGAGGGAAGAACAGAGAGAGGGAGGGACGAAGATGATATATATATATATATATATATATATATATATATATATACATATATCATTGGTTTAGCTTTACAATAAACTCTCAAGCTACATATGATAAGACACAATCTTTTTTCACAGCTACTATACATTTCCAACTTTTCAGCCAAGCCCTGTCTTCTTTTGTTAATAGCTATTCAACTTTTCCGATAAAAAATCGGATAAAAACAGCGGGTGACACAAACAGAGTAGTGTGATAGAATCAGGATCCCAGACCACCAAGGCGTGTTTTGTATCTTCATTCTGGTTTATCTATACCCCCACTGAGCCACCGTCTGTCCCTGTTGTGTTGTAAAACCCGCCTCATAAACCTCCAGATATTTCTACTGAGCCAGTTATCACAAATTTCCCTCCTAGTCTAAGGTCTCTATAAATAATACATTGTGCTGTACGGCGTTATGCGAATTTGTCTTTCTCTTCTCTTGTGAGTGGGCGACCTTTTGACGATATTCCCCTGTGGCTAGTCGTACAAGGTATGGCACTCTAACGTTATTGTGTTCTCATGGTCTCTAAATCGTTGTGTTTGCATATTCAAAAAGCACTTACCATTGTGCGTAAGCTGTCTATGAACTTGATAAAGATCTCATGCTGCAATCCCTTTAAACCTAGTTTGTAAATTCTTTTTTTTTTCTTCAGAAAATAAGCAGCGAAATTTGGCCAACATTTTAAAAATGATTTTCTGAAAATAGAATTCAAATTATATTTTTCGTGCTGTAGCATGCAAAAATGCCAGATTCCTTTGGTTTCTTTTTGCCGTTTCCGGCAATTTGATCACGAGACTTTCAAGTTTGTAATTCTCATTCAAGGTTAGTTACCGAAATGGCGCAGTCTATTTCCTACGGGGTTCCAAACCGAAGATATCGAGGATTGTAATTACTTTAGTCGGGAAAATGGCGAGTACGTGGCGATGCTATCCCGGCCTTGTTGTGCTTGATGTACAGTGATGTAATGCAGAAATAATGACGTGGCGGGAAGTACAATCCAGGAGGTGTTATTTGACGTACGATCACCCCGCAGCCTGAGCTAGAGAGGTCCCGACAGTGATTAAACGCCCTGGGAACGAGGGATATGTGTGTGTGGGCATTAGTCATTCCCGGAGAACGAGATGGCAATGACTGCTAACGGTCCTAACGGCTTGGCTTCGCGGCCGGGTGATTTTGTACCGCTTGGACGTTACGTACATTTCTGCACAGTACAAAACATCATTTCCACGTAAAATCCACTACAGATGATTGTAGCTGTGATATGAAGGTAGGCTTCTTTCTCTACGCATTATGATAAAACAATGTCAGTGGTGGCTTCTAGTTTTAACGTTACTCGGTAGCTATGGCTGTACGTGTAGACTCAATAGCTTGTATGATATTTCAGAGAGGAATATCGGCATTAGAGACGTGTATTGTATAGATGTTCTGAAGAAAGGAGACATTTTTTTCAGATTTAAAGAAGCAGTTTGTTGTATTTTGAGCAGAAATTTCACATTTTGTTTTAAATCTGGTCTCTATCGGCTACGTATTTCTCACTATAACGCTTTGAATTTATTATAAATATTTTGGCATCCAACTTAACCTACGGTATAAGTTAATAGATATTTGACATTTAATGACCTTTTCTTATGACATCTTGACACGTCACTTAGTTTGCTAATAGCTCATTGTCACGCTACCATTTGCATAGATCGTGTTACAGATTAGGCGTAACGCTAGTTCACCTTTATCCGTGGGGTAACCTTTATCCGTTGTTAAAAAAAAACAGGCTATTTAGGGATATCAACTCGACGGAGGATGGTTTAAAATTGCAGTATTTTCAAAATATTGCAGTTTGACACCACCGTCTGTTGACTCGATATCCCGTGATACCCTGTTGTTAAAACGACGGGTATAGGTTACCCCGCGCATAAAGGTGATCTAGCGTTACATATTCTATTCTATTCTATTCCATTCTATTCTATTCTATTCCATTCTATTCCATTCCATTCCATTCTATTCCATTCTATTCTATTCTATTCTATTCTATTCTATTCTATTCTATTCTATTCTATTCTGTTCTATTCCATTCCATTCTATTCTGTTCTATTCCATTCTATTCTATTTTATTCTGTTCTATTTTATTCTATTCTATTCGAGAGAGGAAACGATCCGAGGCAATTTGGACAGAATATACATGCACTTTCTTTATCAACGTTACAGTATATGGCAGCAAGCATATAACGTAGAGAACGAATGTCCACTATGTGGGTTAAAATGGCAGAGATTAATGGTTACAGGGCCATGCATGTATAGATATCTAAGTCCGTCTGCTCTATTTGCTCTATCTCAAGTGCCGTTTGACGTTAAACAAGCCACTCTATTTTACTGATACAAAGCCAAGATTACACATCCATGGAAACGTTGGTCAATATTCTGAGTGATGTATTTAATCGTTAGATGCATTTTGTACACAAAAATGTGCTGTTAAACAATAATTTTGTAGCAAGGGATTTTACCCAAGACCTGAACCGGCTTCTACTGGTCCTCTGGGAAGAACGGCCAATGGCCGACAGGGCATTACCTGTATAAAAAAAGGTTTCATTCATTCTTAGAACGTAACCTTACCGTAACGTAATCTAAAAGCCCAAGCTATATGTAATCCTCCGTCATTACTGATTCCAGAGCTACTATGTTGATATTTTACATTCTATGCTTTACTAACAGTAGGTCTGTTATCAGGGGTTTTCTGCACAGACTCCACTCATTGTGGCATTGAGTAGGTGATAAGTGGAAGGGAGCGACGAATGGAATGTTCTATTGAATACATGTACATTGGTTAGCCCTATTCTCCAAGCAGACGTGTCAGCTAGACGAAAAAAAGAGAAGAATTTGGCCAAATAGAGACAAATACGTTGCCATGATTTAAGTCTTTTGCAGTTTATCAGTTGGTCAGTTCACTCCAAGGCCAATTAGTTCCTACTAGACTTTATTCCTAAAATGGCCAAATATTACTATTCGGCCAGGCGGAAGTCTGGTTAAGACTAGCCTAGATAGCAGGCTTCGTGGCAGGGCTCTTTTGAGGGCTTAGCTTCTGCTGCTTTCTGAATGCTATCGGGATTCATAGTACGTCTGTCATACCGATTTAGCCATAGGAAAACGGATACACAGGCAGTAAACGATTATTCTTTCATTCCTTTACCCTCCTTCCTCACCTCATTCATTCATTCACCCTGTCAGCCATCCATTGATTAATCCATTCGTCTGTTCATTCGTTCGTTCGTCCGGATCCATTCATTCTAGACAGCACTTGATAGATCCGAGAAAAGGGTCAGTGACTCACGACGCCTGATGTGTTGGCTATACTTATCTATGAACGATGGTGTCCTGGAGGGTCTTACTGGTCATGTGTATACATGGCTGATATCTTTGATTTTTTTTATTCGTTGGTATAATACAGAAAACTGTGCTGTCGATATCGTCAAAATATGACGAAACAAAGAAATATACATGTAGGATAGTGATGCATACAGAAAAGGCGCAACATTGCAACGACATGGCATTTACAATTAGAAGTGTTATTTTTCGACGTAATTATGTATTCATTTCATGACGCTTGCCAATGCATCGAACATCTGAAACCAATTAATTTTACCCTGAGCCATTCATTCCCATGCATATCTACGATGCATTTGCAAAACAAATTATACGTTGCTCTCAACGCTTAATGACGTCACAGACATGAACGTGCTTCTGGGAACGACGAAGCGCAAAGCACTCTGGGACGAATGAAAAGAGAAAAGGGAAGAAAAATTGGCCTTCATCTACCCATAGAACGTCTGAAACATATTGACCTAAGATATCTTTCAGAGCAACCAATAACATTTATAGCATTTGTTTTAAGTTTAATAGCCACATCAAAGCAACTTAATAGTATGCATCGTTTGAAGTGTTTTTGATATCAGCCAGAGGTTTCCCAAGGCGGAAAGAAACATGTTTTAGCAATCATTCTCCAAGGAAAAGTCCAACTCAATAACCAAGACCACTGCGTTCTTAATGGATCAGTCTGGATTACTGCACTCTTATGATAAGATTCGGTGAAGACTTGATGTTAAAATATACCATGTCATTTTTTTACGTTGCTAAGTTGCCATCATCGTGAAACAAATTTTCTTTAGTTTGTCTTTCAACCTCCATGACTGTTTCGTCAGGCTAGAAAAAAGTTGTTTGTGAGAAAAAGCAGACGCCTTATTTTCTTGAAATGGGGTCATGAAGATAGTCTTATCTCTGGGTTCTGGTATATCTGTTGGTTTATCCACGGAAGGCGGACTGTGTAGGGACTATTTTAGAGATAATCAGCTAGAGCGTGGGGAAAATATAAAAAAGTTGCCAGGTGCCCTTTTGACTTGTTTCCTAATTCTGTTGCAATAAGCCTATGTTGTTGCCCCTAAATTTGTAAGTAATACATTTTCAAGACAAAATCCATCCATTTTGCAGTGCTTGAGCCAATTCCTTTACCACTGCCTTCAAAGAAGTTGACCAGACCTTAGCGTTATGTACTCCGATACTTTACTCTCACTTTGAGAATGTTCATTCAATAAGCCTTCGGGCATGACATTGTAAAGAAATATATCATTATTATGTTTCCGGCCTTACAATGTAGCTCGTAGTCTGTGGCTTCTCATCCAGTCATTATCAATCACACCATTAGAAAAGGAATTGGCAAAAAATTAGTAGACTTCACACAAAACTGGAAAAGAGATCAATCATTGTACAGTTTGTCCACTGTGGCGTTCCTGATTAAGGACCAGGGAAAGCCCATCACAAATTCTCATGTTTTTCAAGTAATAAAAACCTTTGTCAATTTGTTATCAATCTTAACATGCTCTAACAGTGCATTCGCCGTAACATTGGGTAAATGCCGAGGAATACAATATAAGGAATCATTGTACCAAAAACACATATCTCCACCAAACAACCGTATTACGGCCGACTCTGGCGCTAGTAAAACATGCTGTTATGACATTTTAATATACAGCTATGACGCGCATCGTACACCATAATAACCCTTTATGGACTCGTCGTTCTCCGAGGCCCATTATCACATAAGTCCCACGGCTAATGTACGTTCGGTATTACTTCTTCCAAGGCCATGTTGATTTGAGTATATGGATGACGTCCACGGGCATCAATTTTTTTCGGCCGTTTTCAAAAATAAAAAATAAAAGTTTTCAACCATACTTCTAATCATACTAAGAAGCTGTAAAAGGAGCAAATATATGCTGTAGATAAAAATGGTATACTGTAAATGCATTTAAGTTCGTGGGGATTTAATTTCGCTTTAGCGGTAAAAAGGACTTTTCGTGGTGGTTTTAATTTCGCGGTAACACCATAGACTACAGTCTAATACCATAATAGACAAATGTTCGCTGTGGTTTTAAGTTCGCGGTGAAGTGGTCACGTGCACCGCGAAAACCGCGAACATTAATCCACCGCGAACATTTCTGCATTTGCAGTATTTGTAGGAAAACATATACTAAGTCAGCGTCAATTCCAAGCTCGAAGAAGAAGACGTGAAAACAAAAAGTAAATAATTTATTGTATTGTATTCAATAATCTGTATTTGGTCATTTGTTCGACCTTCCTGACCACATAGATTTCACAATGAAGGCAATATTTTTTGCCAAACGCTCGCATCAGTTTTGGGGTCCCAAGGGATGGCATCCATATAACCAAATCAACGTGGCCTAAGGCTTACTCCATCCTTGACTTTATACAGCAACATAGCCAATACATCAGTACACTGCCTGCCAAACTGTCACTGATACGGGCTTTAATGTAGTTGGAGAAATATCACCCCACACCAACGAGACACAGAGCAAATCTAGATGTAGTACATGGCTATATTTCATGCTAATTAGACTGCCATATTCATACACCGAATGCAGCGAGAGGTTAATTTGAACTTAATGTTAGAATACGTTGATGATGAAACTTTTAAACTCTCAATATGTAATAGAATTGACGAATAATAACGGTAGTTGATATGTAGTATTAATCTTTCATAAAATATCTATGGTCGAAATGGTGTGAAATGATAAAAACTCCTCGGAGATTAAAAAAATGCATTATCATACCAACATATCTATCCAAATCAAACACTTTTACCCCCTATATATAATTTCTTGTTGGTCTCGTCCATGCCTTTAATGATAGACAGACTGTATAACATATGTTACATTTGTTTATTCTCAAGAATCTAAAAGGCAGTATCTGTACAGTAACTACTCTCCAAGCTTGGACGGATGTCTATCAGAAACTGGAGACCAACCAGAATCAATACTCCACTGTATTCTATCCCTCTAGATTGTAACTGGACGCCCCCTCAATTTATTTTCTGCTACAGGCGTTGCCTCTATATGTAGCCCTAAGAAAGATACTAAATTACAACCGTAAAGCCCATAGGACGGCATTTGTTACCAGAAGTAGAAGACGTTGATCCTATTATGGCTATACGGTGATTTAAAACTGATTGAGTCATCAATATTTGTCGTAGAATGCGTTTAAGAATCCCCTTTCGGAGGACAATGTGTTGAAGATTATTATTATTTTCGTGATGCATCGCAGTGGTAGTTTTATCAGGCATTTGCTGTATAGCGTAGAGAATGGTAGTGTTAGACTATATATGAATAGTGGGCTGTTACTGTTAATGACAGTCATCTGGTGTCAAGGACTTGTAATTTAGAAGCAGATATCGGCTGGGTGTATCGTAATGTTTTCTGACTGATGGATTTCTTTGGCAGCTGAACTGGCCATTGGCAAGCAGTTGGGAAGCATTACAACCTCCTACAGCAACGTTTTCTTGGATATTGGCTGTAGCTATGAGAGAAGCTTGATAACTCTTGAAATTATATGTGAGGATGTGTTCTTACTACCATAGACAAAATATGTGCATATTATAGCACATCTAACGGAAATGCAAGTTACAATGTTTCACTTGGTTACATTTTAATTGTCATTAATTGTCGTTCTACATTTAAGTTCAAGCTCCAGGTTTACACCCAAGATGTTAAATGTTGGCCAGATATCAAAAACACATTCTTCGGCCCTCCCTACCAAAAAACTGGACAATTATGATCATTATTTGCCCAGGAAGAAAAGTGTATAAAAAAAAAGGCAATATTTAGATCGATGCACGATGCACTACACTGCGCAACTCAAATGGCGGTCCCTCCCCTACAGGTGGTATGTCACTGCACTTGGGGCACCGGTGCGGCACTGTGTTGTTTATGTAAAATGTGGTCATAAAGATGTACATGTAAATGTCGTAATGTATGTAAATGTTGTTACTTTTCATTAAAGCTTTAAGAAAAGGTGCGGCACTGTGGGTTTCGTTCACTACGGCACTGTTGTGCTATTTTCGCCCATTTTCTATACTTAAGATATTGCGTAATACGTAAAATACGCAAAACGTCATAAAATCTGCTCTTTATTTCTGATATTCGTTGAGTATCTTTCAAACCCAGCCGCACGGTGCCACACTGGTACCCCAAACTTAGGTGCAGTGAGATACCACCTTACCCCTCCTCGATCGAGAACAATTCAAGGTCAGTGGCATTTACGTACGGTTGGGAACTGTTCACTTGTGTCCTACTTAGCAAAATTTACGAAATTTGGAGGGATATCATGCCTTCTCTCGCAAACCCAAAGAACGCAGTGCGAGCGTAAAACTATGTAATTTTCCCCAAGAAAGCTTGTTAAGTCCTCAGAAAAATGGCACTTGACAGCTTTTTTGTGTTGATAAGAGGCTGAAATACTATATGTCATTTGTCATGTCTCACACTACAGATTTCCTGAAGGTGATTCCAACATGGCGGCGGTTCTATTCGTGTTGCTGCCGTCCCTGCTGTTCACCCATGTGGCCGCTAGGTGTCCCGTGGGCTGCAGCTGCCAATACGTCACCGGTACCGTGGACTGCCGGGGTGCGCACCTCAGTCAAATCCCGGCCAATCTTTCTGTCACTACGGAATATCTCGACTTTACCAACAACTCTATATCAAACGTTTCTAGGGGAGCTTTAGACGCGCTGCAAGGCTTACAGTACCTGATGCTAGACAGAAATGACATCGCCTACATCGAATGGGACTCCTTTAGAGCTTTGACCAGACTATCCGAGTTACATCTTGATCATAACAGTCTCACAGATGCAAGAAAAGAGATGTTTTCCGGCCTCGGTAGGCTCTCTCTATTGAGTCTGTCCTCTAACGAGTTAGAAACCTTCACATTTCTGTACGCGAAGGATCTCGATTACCTGAAGATTCTTAAACTAGATAGAAACAAGATAGCGAGGATCCCGGCCGGGGCCTTTAACGGGTTGATCAACTTGCGATACCTTCATTTGGAGTTCAACCAGGTGACTTACCTGGAAGCGTGGACGTTTGCTGGGCTGTGGAGTCTGGAGTTGCTGTATCTGAACGGCAACCGTATCTCTCACACCTCCTATCAAGCGTTCGCTGAACTGCAGAGCATTCGCGCTCTTTACCTCGACGCTAACAACCTGGAGAACATATCCTTCGAAGTGTTCAAGAACGTCAAGACCGTGCACTTGGCATTACACTTGTCCCACAATCCCTGGCACTGCGACTGCGACCTACAGCGAACATTCAGCAAGATCTACCAAGTAACAAGACTCTCTATAGCGGACTATTCGAACATCACTTGCCACAATCCGACAGAACTTCGTGACGTTCCCATGGGGTCTGTTCGCCTGTGCATCGCCGAACTGGTGACGATATTGATCATCACCGCGACGGTCATACTCGCCACCATCGCCGCCATCTTCCGGGCCGCAAACAGCAGGAAAAGGAAGCTGATGCGCACGCGCCATTGCCACGTCAGAGATTACTAGCCTAAGGACTAACTAAATAAGCCCGTTCACATTTCCGAGTACGCATGCTTGGTGAAAGGAATTTTGGATAATGTGTCAAAGGTAATGGCCCCTGAGACATAAACAAAACAAGTCTGGACACTGTTATGAAATTTGAGACGATGGTCGAGACGAAAACTGCTTACAAGTCAGGGGCCTTCACCTTGACACATTACCCACAATTCCTGTCGCTGCACATGCGTACTCGGAATGTTTAGGCACTTTTCTGAACTTTGGGATGTGTGACGTCAGAGTGGGTCAAAGGTTCCCAGAAGTCGATATCTACCACCGTCCTAGCCTTTGTTATTTAGAGTTTCATGCGACATTTGCGGAGCGAATGTTTGAAAACCAGGACAGATATCGCACGAGTATATAAACTTATAAAGCTCACTTAGATGGAGGACAAGTGCATTTTTACCTTCCAGAACTAAAAGATGTACACGTCTTGTAAACGTCTGTAAACTCAATCGGTATCTGTTTTTTTTTAATGTGCGTACTTCACACTGTATCGTTTTGTCTAATATTGCAGAAACTACGACCGTCTAACTTGCTCGTTGATCTTTATTCTGTACATACTATCTTGATCATATGGTAGAATTTGATATATATGGTAATGTATTCGAATGGTAGGAGTTGCATGTTTCGTATGCATTCGGCCCAGACCAATTTGAAATGTCAAAAGATACAATCAACTGTAAAAGGTTGTATCGCATCCGTCCCCACTATCAGCCGATCTGCTATGACGGTTGCTAGGTAATCATGACATCATAGATCATGTAGTACGATAGTTCGTACGGTTGGTGACCTTTAATCAACAACACTCTCAAAGGATATGCTGATTCCATTTGGGACCGGCAACACGGTGTAGTGTGTTGAACTTTGATATTATGAACAATAAGACATCTACCAGACGATATTATCAACTGAATCTCTGCATTTTGTTTTAATACAGCACTATGTAACGAATGGCGTTGAATACCAATTCACATACGGTGCCTCTGATTGGATACGTCTGTTCGAATAAAGTCTTAAATGTTTTCCTAAGCCAATCAACATGTGAGACACTTTCCGTATCTATGTTGTCAGTCAATACTCTACAATAGTTTTAGCTTTTGCACGAAATGAAGTTTATTTCATCATTCAGATGATCTACCGACAGACATGAAGCCAACAAAATCTTTCGGGGAGAGCTTTTTCCTCGTCTTGCTGTTCTGTGTGTGCATCGGGAAAGGTATGAATGTGCAAAATACGCCGTTAAGGGCTTGCAATGGTATGGTTTAGGTAGCTATAGCTATCGAGATCATTTTTTGCTAATCTTGTTTTGTATGCCTTTTTCGAATGTTGTACTTATCCTAAAATAGCGTGAAGCTCTGATATTTCTTATAACTTTTAGAACGCTGGAGCCAAACAAAAGTGCTTTGCGGTGTTGATTGTACCGGTATACCATACTCATATATTACGCATATCATTATGAGATAAAATGGCACAACATAGTAAGAAATGATATCTATTCTGCTCCCGTGTACTCATACAATGATCAATGGTGGTGCTATTCAGTTGAAAATTTGATTAAGTCCCGACCCTTTTCCTCTTATGAGGTAAATGATAGTCGTATCCTGCTACAGAATGTAGAGAACGATGAATTATGTTACCTCCGTGAAGGAGGTTTGCCTCCTTTGGGGCTATACACTATTGTTTTTGTCCGGTTTCCGTGTTTCCAGCTTTGAGGCCTACGTCACTTTTCCTACCAGGAGCCCGGCCGGGTTGTTTGTTGAAACTAAGAAAATAAGGTTTATGCCAATAGATATGCACAAAGCATGCATTTGAATTATTTTTTGGGTCTCTTTTGTGTTTTTATTGTCTTTTATATCGTACGTGTTGTTCCCCAAAACTACCCGGTCATATATGACGTTTGCCTAACTCAAGGTCCATTTGAATACTTTCTTATATTTATGGACGTGTATAGGCGTGGCGCTGTGGTGCTATGTTTGCCAGCATGCTGTTGAATTATTTTTCTGGTCTCTTTTGTGATTTTTTTGTCTTTACAGCGTACTGCTCGTTCCCCAAAACTGCCCAGTCAGTCCCCTTTGTGGAAATATGACGTTAGCCTAACTCAAGATCCCTTTGACGCATTTTCATATCTATGGAAATACTGTATAGGCGAGGCGCTGTGGTGCTATGTGTGCCAGCAAACCAACGATCCGTACTGTCTGTACAACCCGAGTAGATACGGGGCTTACTGGTGCACAGACGTGCAGGGACTGCGGTGCTTCACGTCATGGGAGAAAGACAAACGAGGTAACACTTCCTTAAAGTTCCGTCGATGAAGGTTACTAGTAGACAAATTACTAGTACCTAATTTGCAACAAATTCGTCTTAACTTGTCTCACCTTTGTTTCCTTTTGGACTACTAAAATTTGTCTTCAACCTGCTCTCCAAGAAGATCTCTTCAGTGATAAAAATAACGGATGATATCTGGTAAAAGATCTGACTCTGACCGTTTCCAAAATCATATCCAGTTGCTTGAGTAATTGCTGTTGGCGTTCCTTAATGTTTGTTTTGACTGTTAACAAATACAAGGGAATGGCTTCTAAAATTTTAGACCGTGTCAAAGAGTTTTCATCGGGTGTTTCACCCACTTTCCTGACACGCAGTGACTTTGGGGATGTGTGATGTCAGAAGTGAGATCAAAGGTACCCGGAAGTCGGTTCCTACTTCCGTCTCTGTTCAACGTGCGTTCAAGGAGCTTTTATCAGGTAAAAGCTCCTTGGTGCGTTGGAGTAAAACCAATTTTCTTTCAAATAGCAGATTTTGCATTCTGAGACATTTTCGAGCGACGGGAAATCGACAAGATCTGCTCTTGTTTACATGTTTGATTTTATCCTTGTCTCAAATACTGTTGTAGTGATGGTTCGTGAGAATTCGTAATATATTGCAAGGGTAACACTTCTTGGCCGACTATTTCATAACCCCCCACCCCTGGAACTTAGTTTCATTTTCTGAACTGAAATTTCCTTTCCACGTATCTAATCGTGTCTTATTGACACAGGTGAGTTGGTGAGTTTTCAACGCGGTTGCCGGACCGAGTGGCAGATATCGGGCAGCGAGGGATGCTGGGAAGATGGCGACCAGGGGGAGGGGTGCGTGGAGTCCTGTGAGGAGGACAGATGCAACGTAGGAACTCTCGGCTATGGCACATGGGAGAGAAAGCCTTTGTTGCAGGTATACAAGGTTTCAGTGAGTCTGACAAGTTCTTCATAAACATATGTACTTGCTTTTGGCCAGCCACGGCCATCGCAGTATACAGACAGATGATGTACACAGGAATAATTTCGAAATTAAGTACAAATCACAAATTGATCAATCACACTAAATCAACTCATAATACATAGGTTAAAACCTAATCAATACAACGACAGTAAAAAATCTAAGTGGTATTTGACTCACTTGAACATCATCATCAAACGGATCTTTGTTCTAATCACAATCGGGATTAGTGGTGCGTACCTAAAGCCCGGACTTGGAATTGGACCTAGAAATGTTTAGGTCCAAGTCCAAAAAAAACCTAAATGTCCAAGCCAAGTCCGGACTTGCAAAAAGCAAGCTGTCACTTATATTCCCTTTTTTTGTTCTAAACCATCTAAAACCTTCCATAGACAGTGAAATTTGCAATGAAAAAGACAAAAAACAGTTCGTGTTTACACTGGCTGTCTATCATGTATTTTTCACATTGCATTTCAATTCATGCTAACAAATAACATGCAATTTTATATGCACCCCCCCTCCCCCTAAAAAAAATGCACATAATATGCGATGATGTCAGATCCGGACTTTAAGTCCGGACCTGAACATGAACTGCTGGACCTGAATCCGGACCTGAACCTGAAATAAAGTTTAGGTACGCATCACTAATCAGGATAAAGATATTGTGAAATGATTCATTTTCACGAAATATGTGTTCTCTTCCAGATTGCCGGAAGCGAAGGTGAAGCAGTCGCGAAGAACAAAGCTGCTACTGGAAGTTCGCCACCCCAGCTATCTAGCATAATATCAATGGTGATTATGATGATGTATTCACACTACTATTTATGATGAAACACATCTGAATTTTTGGGATCCTTTGGATGTTTTTAATTTTACCAAAAAAAATACTTGTAGCCAAGTACAGCCCATTCTAGTTCAAGACATGTGCACTATAAATGCCTGCATGTGATCTTTCTTACAATCATAGAGTTTATCACAATGTCCATGTACCTTTCTGATTAGAGCCAACAAAGGAAAAGACAAAGACCAACAAAAATCTTTCCATCCAAACTTTTCTCATTCTAAAACCTTAAAGAACAGTCGTCACACATTTAAGTGAAACTGCACTAAGTATATGAAATAATAGTATTAATACCAATATTATGTATGCCGTCTGTGCAAAACGTTGTTCTTTCTACTATATGAAATATTGCTTTTTATCAGCTACGCGTGTGCTATAGATATAATGCCACTGTGTTGTGAAATAAAAACATATTGAGTGTTTTTAAACGTGGATACAGTCGACATGTTCGTACGTACTAATGATTAAAACTAGAGCGAGTTTAAATTAGTCTGCTGACGGAAGCATCACCATGGTGATGTCCTGGATTGCTGACGTACGTATGATGCAAGTGTCCTTCAATACATGATACACAGGAACAAAAAATGACTCGTGTGTTTTACTTTAAATAGGCTGAAATACCCTTGCTGATCAAAGAGTAGAGCCTTTGATGATGCTAATTTAAAATTATTTATATAGCATAACTATCAAGTGTCAGTAACATTGTCCTTTTTAGGGAGCAAACAACTTTGTATACTTCTCATCACCCATTTCTATGTCTCTCATTTTCGTTTCCAGTTCGAAGGTATTGTGGGTAGTTGGAAATGCTACATGTCCGTGATCTGACACGTCATCTATTTTTTTGTGTCAGCGGAATCCATGACGTCACAATCTTTGGGTACATATGTCAAACCATGTTGTTCCACTGTAGTCTTTTGATCGTCGGAAAACGTCACATATTCATGTGAAGACTAATTGTCTGTCACGTGTCCCTCAACCTCTACTATCGGGTCTTGCTGTTCTTCAGTACTATCGGATTTGTACAAGGCTGATGTCAATTCTTGTACTGCAGCAGGTGCCTCATACGGGGGGCTTGCCTTGAAGAAAGATCTGTGCCGATTTTATTGTCATAGTGTCTTCCCAATGTCCCCTCTTCGTCCGAAAACTGGTCGCCGTTTTCTTCGGACCTCACTGTGGGCTCGAACTCAGAAGAAACCTGGTCATCATTCTCGTAGTGCTCAACGGTAACTTGATACATGTCCGGAACTTGATCGTCGTTTTCGTAGTGTTCTTCCAAATCTTCATTTCCGTCTGCGTTTTCGTCGTGCCTGTTTGCATCATTATTTAAGTCTGGAAATTGATCGTCGTTCTCGTAGTGTCTGTTCGTATCATCATTTAAGCCAGGAAACTGATCGTTGTTTTCGTAGTGCCTGTTTGTGTCATTATTTGAGTCAGGATGCTGATCGTTGCTTTCATAGTGCCTGTTTTCTTCTTCAGTTCCGTCTGCATCTGAAAATTGGTCGGCGTTTTCGTAGTGCACCTCCACAGTGTTACCATGTCCACCATCTTCATTAGATGCCGATCTCCTTTTTATGAAACAAATGGCTAATCCAAACATAACACAACAACAGAAGAAGGTAACCAGCCCGGTATAGATGACCACTTTAACAGACAGTCCAGACTCGTTCCAATTGTCCTCCCCATGCAACAATATTATGTACATGACTGTCGTTGTTTTAGCAGTACTTCCGTCAGTATTTTCAAGTCCCGTGGTAACCACATTGTCTGGCAGGCTTGTAGCATTGCTGATTGTTAGTACCACTGATGCTGTCGCGGATTCCGTATAGTTCGTCGCCACCCTGCAAGTGTAGTTGCCTGCTGTGGTGTTGTCAGCTACAGGGATGGTCAACACTGAGTGACACATTCTCTTGGTCTCCGATATTTTCACATCCGACCCTTTACACGACATCGTTCTCACACGAGTGTAGTTTGTGGAATACTGATAATCTGAAGACCTGTGCTCGCCACTGGGTAGAATCCACGAGAATGTGAGACTTTCTTCACAGTTTGTTTGGCAGATGACTGAAATGTTCCCTGTGACATTCGGGCTGTCTAATTGAACAGACACTTGAGGTGCTGAACATGTCAGATCTGTCCATGGAATATCGTTGAGAAGCTTCATCTGGCTAGTAACGCCATCAATGCATATGACACGCCACCGTAGTGTGTGCGAAGATTCAAGAAGCCATTTCTTGGCTTCCCGCTCTCTACAATCACACCCTATCTTGTTTATACCCATGTCGACAACAGATAAACGTTTCAGGTCTTCTACCAGCAAAGGGGAAGTTTTGACATTATTTAGGAAAGTGAAATATCTAAGCGATTTGAGCAATACAATACTTTGTGGGATGCTACAAAGACAGTTGTTATTCAAAGCCAATGATTTCAAATAAGGTAGCCCGAGAAACGCCATTTTATGAACAAAAAATATTCTATTTTCATTCAAGTCCAAAACTTCCAGCTTATTCAGCCCCTTAAACGTATCTGGTTCCAGTTTTCTGAGATTATTTCTTCTTAGATTTAGCTCCATTAGACACGGCAAGCCTGCAAACGACGCTGGTTGAATGCTGGCAACTCCAGAATCTCGTAAAAGCAGACTCCCCAGAGACTTAAGGAAAGGGAAATCTCCCACCTTAACGTTATTAATGTTTTGATATCTTATGCTTAGTCTTTTCAAAGTCAACGGTAGTGGCGAAGGGATAGATTGAAGAAGATTTTCTCGGTTGAAGTAATTAAGACATGAGGTAGGGGTATTTGTACATCTAAATTTACTTGGGCAGGTGGCGTTTTGTGCTGTAACTTCCAGCGTACGAAAGAAAACGAATATGGTTAGTCTGATACACATCCAGGTCAACATCTTAGACTCGAGTATTTTCAAATGGCAGGAACCGGAGTAAAGTTTTTAGTCTAAGATTGTGCAGACTCACCAGCAGATTCGTCAGTCAACGGTGGCCGGTATCGCAGTGTGTTGATGGATACAATGTGACCTGCAGCTTAGCCTCGTTGCACATGCTTACGAAAAAGGGTCAGGCTTCGTCGTCAGTCTGAGATTTGGCCGCTTTACCTTTGCCTGATGGTCGTTGGTGATGCTCTGTGCCTTGTAGAGTGTACAAACAAAGCTGTACCGTCGTGTGTAGCTCTAGTCGGGGCAAGGGACAAGGCAGAAACGAGTGGGAAGTTCGATTCCGTGTTGCCTCTCGCTATCCTTTACCTTGCTGTCCTCTCCGTGACATGCGCTTTTGCCTGAGGATGATCACGGTGTCCTTTTGAGGAAGTCGGCTGCACTGGTAGTCATAGAAACGTGACGTCTTTGGAGTCAATTTGTCTGGCCATGTTGATTAATTGTACACGTCCCAATTGTTTCGCAGTGGTCCAGTGTAATAAAAATGTGAAATGGGCCAAGGTTTCGAAGGTCCAGTTTTGAGTTCACATAGATGCTTATAGTCTGATGCGAAATGGCATTTTGCATGAGTATTTTGTTTTTGGAGCTCAAACCTTGCCACCGACAATGTTTCCACTTTGAAGATATGATCCCCCTTACAACCTTTACTCAATAACATTGATATACATGGTGACCAGCTCCTACAGCCCTTTTCTGCCACTTGCTACATAATGTAATCGAATACCGCAGAGTGTCTGTTGTTTTACCAGTAACCATGGTGATAGGCGTCTGGTCCACGTCATTATTTTCAAATCAAAAAGAAACGAGAAGAAGCTGAATGTACGCATTAGAATACGATTCTTGAGTAGTGTAGATTCATTGTATCATTGTATCATGTTGTATCATTTGTTGTGACCTGTACAGAACCCTGTTTGTATGTATGTACAATAAAGGTCTTCATTCATTCATTGAACGTATTTTCCAGAGAAGAAGAGGAAGAAAAAGAAAAAAAAACAGTGTTTCCCTTCCGCGAAAATGAACATAGTAATTAGCAACTATGCAGGGGGTCTTATTCACTTCTTTTGCCACTGGAATAGTTACAGCACCGACAGTATCATTTCCCTTTTTCAAAAGAAAACGGTGAGATAAACTAATGAAAATCACTTGCTTCAGAAAATGCGAGAAAGAAACGAAACTATCCGAAAAATTGCTGTTTTTATTACCGCAAACGAAGCACTCGGCGGCGTACTTAAAATCGCGTAAGAGCACATAAGCCATAAAACGTGCACAATGTCAAAATGACAATGCCCTTTCTTCAATTATGAATGTGTGAACCAAGTACAAATAAAACACATTGTGTCAACATGTGCAAAGAAAGGTGTTCGCGTATGTGATTTCCGTACTACTACTAGTATCTCTGCTAGGTTAATATGAGGATAGTTTTCAGATAATGGTTTTCTGGCTTCCAGGCTTGACTAACTACGACGTACATGTAGCAGCAGACGCTAAGTAGTACGCCGCAGAATTCATATCGAAATGGATTAATTAGTCTTCAAAGCTGGTGCCACGGTTACATATAAAACAGTTGTCAACCGCTTATCTTGCTGTTTGATTCGATTTGTTTGTATAAGCTTATGTATTAATCGGGACATACACACTGCTATATAGCCTGTGCTTACACAATCTCTCGCTGGCTGGGGTTAATGACCCCCTACTAGGTTGTGGCAACTGTAAGGTCGGCCGCTAGGAGCGCGGTTTTAGTCAGGCTAACTGCTGTATTGTTGTATACTGCATAATATTAACCCTGTCCTTGGTGCTGACCGCTACGTTTTTCTGAAATGCTTTATTTGAGTAACTTCATTCTGATGTTACTGCCCTTCGTACTGAATGGTATTTAAAAAAACGCGTTTTTTTAATGAGCTGCTGAATCATTTGTAGTATTACTTTCGTTATTGGTGCGTACTGAACAACAATCATAGAATTCTAGCAATGCAAAATCATCTAAAATCATTAGCAAATGTAGAAAGATGCCTACAATTAATGGTGAAGATGCAGCTCTCGCAGATTTGCAAAAACATATCACAACTTCACTAGTAGCATGTGTATGATTACTGCACGTGTTCTAAAGAAGATGGGCACTTACCATTCAAAGCTACAAGTCATCAGTACATACAAGACCAAAAGGGCATGCTTATTATGTAGGTCATCAACATGGTTTAATGATTTAGACTTGCTGTAGTGCCTTTGATGATTAGTTACGTATAGCATACTTTTCAAGTGCAAATTTGTGTCAACAACATCCCAATGTCCCATACCCTTTTTAAACACCTAATTAAAAAGGGAGAAACAGATTCTGCAACTTTGTATACTTGTCATCACCCAATTCTATGTCCTCCTGTTTCCGTTTCCTGTTCGCAGGCATTTTGGGTAGTGGGCGTTGGTATGGATAGTCCGTAACCTGACACGTCATCTAATTTTGTGTCAGCGGAATCCATGACGTCAGATTCCTTGGGTACATATGGCACACCATGCTGTACCTCTGTTCTCTTTTGATCGCCGGAAAACGTCACATATTCCTGTGCAGGGTTATTGTCTGTTACTTGTCCCTCAACTTGTACTATGGGTTCTTGCTGTTCCTCGGGTCTGTCGGTGTTGTACAAAGCTGATGTCATTTCTTGTACTGCAACAGGTGCCTCATACGGGGGACTTTCCTTGAAGACAGATTCTGCATTGATGATTTCATTGTCGTAGTGTCCCCCCAATGCCCCCTCTTCGTCCGAGAACTGGACGCTGTTTTCTTCGGACCTCACCGTGGCTCCGACTTCACTAGAAACCTGGTCATCATTCTCGTAGTGCCTATTAGTATATTTATTTGTGTCCGGAAACCGGTCGTCGTTTTCAGTGTCCTCTCAAATCTTCATTTTCGTCTGAAAACTGGTCGTCGTTTTCGTAGTGCCTGTTTGTATCATTATTTGAGTTAGGAAATTGGTCGTCGTTTTCATAGTGTCTTTTTGTGTCGTCATTTCCGTCTGAAAATTGGTCGGCATTTTCGTAGTGTCCTTCCACAGTATTGCCTTGTCCACCATCTTCACCAGATACCGATCTCCTTTTTATGAAACAAATGACGAATCCAAACATAACACAACAACAGAAGAAGGTAACCAGCCCGGTATAGATGACCACTTTAACAGACAGTTCAGGCCCATTCCAATTATCCTCCCCATGCAGCAATATCATGTACATGACTGTTGTTGTTTTAGCAGTACTTCCGTCAATATTTTCAAGTCCCGTGGTAACCACATTGTCTGGCAGGCTTGTAGCATTGCTGATTGCCAGTATCACTGATGCTGTCGCGGATTCCGTATAGTTCGTCGCCACCCTGCAAGTGTAGTTGCCTGCTGTGGTGTTGTCAGCTACAGGGATGGTCAACACTGAGTGGCACATTCTCTTGGTCTCCGATATTTCCACATCCGACCCTTTACACGACATGGTTCTCACATAAGTGTAGTTTGTGAAATACTGGTAATCTGAAGACCTGTGCTCGCCACTGGGTAGAGTCCACGAGAATGTAAGACTTTCTTCGCAGTTTGTCTGGCAGATAACAGAAATGTTCCCCGTGACATTCGTACCTGGGATGTCTAATTGAACAGACACTTGAGGTGCTGAACATGTCAGATCTGTCCATGAAATATCTTTGAGTGGCTTCATCTGGCCAGTAACTTCGTCAATACATATGACACGCCACCGCAGTGTGTGTGGAGATTCAAGAAGCCATTTCTTGGCTTCTCGCTCTCTGCAATCACATCCTATCTTGTTTATACCCATGTTCAGGACAAATACACGTTTCAGCTCCTCTACACGTATTGGGGAAGTTTTGATATTGTTTAGGAAATTGAAATATTTAAGTGATTTGAGAAAAGCAATGCTTTGTGGGATGCTATAAAGACAGTTGTTATTCAAAACCAAAGATTTCAACTGAGCTAGCACGAGAAACGCTATTTTATCAACAAAGTATATCTTGCTGTCAGTCAAGTCCAAAGCGTTCAGCTTATTTAGTCCCTTAAATGTATCTGGCCCCAGTTTCCTGATATTGTTACCTCTTAGATTTAGCTCCATTAGACACGGCAGGCCTGCAAACGAACCTGGTTGAATGCTGGCAACTCCAGAATCTCGTAAACACAAGCTTCCCAGAGATTTCAGGAAAGGGAAATCTTCCACTTTGATGCTAGTGATGTTTTGATACCTGATACTTAGTCTTTTCAAAGTTAACGGTAATGGCGAAGGGATAGATTGGAGGATATTTTCACGGTTGTAGAAATTAAGACATGAATTTGGGTTTTGGGAACATCCAAAGTTACTTGGGCAGTTGGCGTTTTGTGCTGTAACTTCGAATGTACGAAACAATACAAGTATGGTTAGTTTGATACACATTGAGGTCGACATCTTAGACTTGAGTATTTTAAGAAGGCAGGAACCGAAGTAAGGTTTTCTATGCAAGATTGTACACACTCTAAAGCAAGATTGTAGGACTCACATACTACAAAGGTCCATCAACGGTTGAAGGAGCCGCGGGAGACCACGAAGAAGGTGGGGCGATGACATCCGAGAATGGATGGGCAAACCACTGGCAGAGTGCGCCCAAAGAGCCAGAGAGAGAAGGAATTGGACGAGGCTGATACTGGACGCTACCATAGCCCCCGACCCTCAGGCATTAGGATGGGACTAGGTAAGGTAAGGTACACACTCACCAGCGGTTTCTTCAGTCAACGATGGTATCGCAGTGTGGTGATGGAGCCGCAGCGAAGCCACATTGCACTATCTAACAAAAAAAACAACAACATGGAAATGCTTCGTCCTCAGCCTGAGGTACGATCGAAGGAAAAGGGAAAAGTCCCTTTGCCTGACGGTCGTTGATGCTGTTCTGCGCCTTGTGGAGTGTATTGACAAAGCTGTACCGTCGTGTGTAGCTCTAGTCGGAGCAAGGAACCAGGCAGTTACGGGTGGGAACCCTGTTTGGACAGCTCCTGTTGTCTCTCCCTACCCTTTACCTTTCTGTCTTCTTTGTGACATGCGCTTTTGACTGAAGCTGACCATGATGGCCCTTTTAAGGAAGTGGGCTGTACTCTCAGCCATACAAACGTGATGTCTTTGTCATAGAAACGTGACGCCTCTTGAATCAATCTGTCTGGTCATGTTAATTGATTGCGCACATCCTAATTCTCTCGTGTCAGGGTTGCGCCAGTGGTGGGAGGCCAAAAAACGTGCAAGGGGCAAAGGGTTTTGAAGGTCCAGCTTTGAGTTCACATCGCTGCTTAAAGTCTGAGGTGAAAATGGCTTTACTCCCACGTGAAATTACAAAATGTTGGGCGTCGTTTAGTAAAATTTACCAAACCTTTAGAGGTTTATAAGAACTTCTTTTGTTCTTATGGCTAAAAGATTGTCTTTTAACATTTTCTTTTGGGACAGAACAACACACAGCTGTATGTTTCATGTTGTTTATACATCAGTTATGATATGTCTCCAGCGACATTATAGTTACATCCCTACCTACTGGCCTGCTACAATCACGTGTGTGGGCATGGATTTGGACTCTTTATAGCTTACTGAATGTTGTGGAATTGGTGGGAAACAATGAATTACCGATTTGGGGCTGAAAGGTCCGAAAACGTAATAATGTCACTTGAAATTATGCACAATCCAACAATATGATTTGCAGCTAGAAATGTAACATTTGCAAGCAAATACACAATATCTACCTTCACATGGTCTAGCTCTATAAGCTAGTTCCCTTATATAAACACATTTATATACATGATGACCACCCCTCAAGCCCTGTCCTGCCACTTGCTACATAACTTGCTACATCATGTAATTGAACACCACAGGGTGCCTGTTACTTTACCAGTAACCATGGTGACAGCCGTCTGGTTCAGGTCATTGATCTTACTTTTCGGAGAAGGAGAAGAAGATGATTAAGAAGAAAAGGAACAAAAACAATTTCATAAAAGTATCTAGCAACTACGCACAGGGGCAATATTCACTTGTCTTGCAGTACGTTGTAGAAATGGTTACATTTCAGTAACATTTCTATTTTTGCAAAATAAAACGATGAGATAAACTAGTGAAAATGACTTCCTTCAGAAAATGCGAGAAAGAGACAAAACTATCCGAAAAATACTTCAAACCAAAAACACGGTGGCGCACTTGAAAACGCTTAAGCGCATATTAGCCGTAAAATGTGCACAAATATCAAAATAAAAATGCCCCTTCTTCAATTATATTCGGAGAAGCAGAAGAAGATGATTAAGAAGAAAAGGAACAAAAACAATATGTTTCCCTTCCATAAAAGTATCTAGCAACTACGCACAGGGGCAATATTCACTTGTGTTGCAGTACGTTGTAGAAATGAAACCATTTCTCTTTTTGCAAAATAAAACGATGAGATAAACTAGTGAAAATGACTTCCTTCAGAAAATGCGAGAAAGAGACAAAACTATCCGAAAAATACCTGTATTTATTACTTCAAACGAAACACACGGTGGCGCACTTGAAAGCGCTTCAGCGCATATAAGCCATAAAATGTGCACAAATATCAAAATGAAAATGCCTCTTCAATTATGTGAACCAAGTTCAAATGAAACACATTGTTTCAACATTTACATAAAATGTGATCACGTATGTAATTCCTATAAGCTAGTATATCTGCTAGGCTAATATGAGGAAAGTTTTCTGAGGATATTTTTCTGGCTTGCAGTCTTGGCTATCCATATTTACCAGCAGGCACTAAGTAGTAAGCCGCAGAATTTATATCGAAGTGGATTGATTAGTCTACAAAACTCTGGTGCCACTGTTACATATAAAACAGTTGTCAACCGTCCAATCTTGCTGTTTTGATTAGATTTGTTTTGTGATCTGTGTTTAAATCATTTATAGCAAAACATTTGTTATTGGTGCGTACTTATCAACATTGAAACATCATCCAAAAACATTAACAAGTGTAGAAAGATGCCTACATTTAATGGGAAAGATGCAGCTCACGCAGATTTTGCAAGAACATATCCCAACTTTACTAGCTGCATGTGCATGAATACTGCACGTGTTTTAAAGGAGATGGCACTTACCATTCTATCAAAGCTACAAGTCATCAGTACATGCAAGATAAAAAGGACATGCTCATGATGTAGGTCATCAACATGGTTTGATGAAGTAGACTTGCTGACCAAAGAGTAGAGCATATGCATATATTCCTGTGAAGGGTTGTTGTCTGTCACTTGTCCCTCTACTTCTACTATAGGGTCTTACTGTTCCTCAGGGTTAGTAGTGTTATACAAGGCTGATGCCATTTCTTGTACTGCAACAGGTGCCTCATATGGGGAACTTTCCTTGAAGACAGATTTTGTGCCAATTCCATTGTCATAGTATCCTCCTAACGTCCCCTCTTCGTCCGGAAACTGGACGCTGTTTTCTTCGGAGCTCACCGTGGCTCCGAATTCAGTAGAAACCTGGTCATCATTCTCGTAGTGCCTATTGGTACATTTATTTGTGTCCGGACACCGGTCGTCGTTTTCATAGTGCCCTCCCAAATCTTCATTTTCGTCTGAAAACTGGTCGTCGTTTTCGTAGTGCCTGTTTGTATCATTATTTGAGTTAGGAAATTGGTCGTCGTTTTCATAGTGTTTGTTTGTGTCGTCATTTCCGTCTGAAAATTGGTCGGCATTTTCGTAGTGCACCTCCACAGTGTTACCATGTCCACCATCTTCATCAGATACAGATCTCCTTTTAATGAAACAAATGACGAATCCAAACATAAGGCAACAACAGAAGAAGCTAACCAGCCCGGTATAGATGACCACTTTAACAGACAGTCCGGGCCCATTCCAATTCTCCTCCCCATGTAGCAATATCATGTACATGGCTGTCGTTGTCTTAGCAGTACTTCCGTCGATATTTTCAAGTCCTGTGGTAACCACGTTGTCTGGCAGGCTTGTAGCATTGCTGATTGTCAATATCACTGATGCTGTCGCGGATTCCGTAAAGTTCGTCGCCACCCTGCAAGTGTAGTTGCCTGCTGTGGTGTTGTCAGCTACAGGGATGGTCAACACTGAGTGGCACATTCTCTTGGTCTCCGATATTTCCACACCCGACCCTTTACACGACATCGTTCTCACACGAGTGTAGTTTGTAGAATACTGGTAATCTGAAGACCTGTGCTCGCCACTGGGTAGAGTCCACGAGAATGTGAGACTTTCTTCGCAGTTTGTCTGGCAGATGACTGAAATGTTCCCTGTGCCATTCGTAACTGGACTGTCTAAGAGAACAGACACTTGAGGTGCTGAGCATGTCAGATCTGTCCATGGTGTATCTTTGAGAAGCTTCATCTGGCTAGTAACGTCATCAATGCATATGACACGCCACCGCAGTGTGTGTGGAGATTCAAGAAGCCATTTCTTGGCTTCCCGCTCTCTGCAATCACACCCTATCTTGTTTATACCCACGTCGACAACAGATAAACGTTTCAGGTCTTCTACCAGCAAAGGGGAAGTTTTGACATTATTTAGGAAAGTGAAATATCTAAGCGATTTGAGCAATACAATACTTTGTGGAATGCTACAAAGACAGTTGTTATTTAAAGCCAATGATTTCAAATGAGGTAACCCGAAAAATGCCATTTTATGAACAAAATATATTCTATTTTCATTCAAGTCCAAAACGTCCAACTTATTCAGCCCCTTAAACGTATCTGGTTCCAGTTTTCTGAGATTGTTTCTTCTTAGATTTAGCTCCATTAGACACGGCAGGCCTGCAAACGAACCTGGTTGAATGCTGGCAACTCGAGAATCTCGTAAAAGCAGACTTCCAAGAGATTTCAGGAAAGGGAAATCTCCCACCTTAATGTTAGTGATGTTTTGATATCTTATACTTAGTCTTTTCAAAGTCAACGGTAATGGCGAAGGGAGGGAATGAAGAAGATTTTCTCGGTTGAAGTGATTAAGACATGAGGTGGGGTTATTGGAACATCTAAAGGTAATTGGGCAGGTGGTGTTTTGTCCTGCAACTTTCCATGTACGAAACAATACAAGTATGGTTAGTTTGATACACATTGAGGTCAACATCTTAGACTTGAGTATTTTCAGAAGGCAGGAACCGGAGTAAGTTTTTTTATGCAAGATTGTACACACTCACCGGCGGATTCGTCCGTCAACGATGGTATCGCAGTGTGTTGATGGACACAATGTGACCTGCAGCGAAGCCTCGTTGCACTTGCTTACGATAAGGCGTAATGCTTCCTCATCAGTCTGAGATTTGACCGCTATACCTTTGCTTGCTGGTCGCTGGGGCTGTTCTGTGCCTTTTGGAGTGTATTGACAAAGCTGTACCGTCGTGTGTAGCTCTAGTCGGGGCAAGGGACAAGGCAGAAACGAGTGGGAAGTTCGATTCCGTGTTGCCTCTCGCTATCCTTTACCTTGCTGTCCTCTCCGTGACATGCGCTTTTGCCTGAGGATGATCACGGTGTCCTTTTGAGGAAGTCGGCTGCACTGGTAGTCATGGAAACGTGACGTTTTTGGAGTCAATTTGTCTGGCCATGTTGATCAATTGTGCACTTCCCAATCCTCACGTGTCAGGGCTGCGCCAGATGTGCGGCCAAATAAAAGGGCAAGAAGCCAAGGTTTCGAAGGCCCAGCTTTGAGTTCACACCGCTGCATATGGTCTGCATTGAAATGGCTTTAAATACTAGCATGGCTGAAAAAACGCAAGAAGTGATGTGTTTTGTTGAAATTTTGATTTTGGAGCTCATACCTTGTTACCGACAATGTCCTCCCACCTTGTCCCCAGACTAGCTTTCTGACACGCTCTGTGTGTATGTGAAAGTGTACGTGTTTATAATCGTCACGCTATAGGTTATTGCAGAAATCGCGGTGTTTCTTTTTACCTTGACTGATCATTCCTACAATTGGATTTATCAGACAATATCAGTCACTTTGTGTTTAAACTTTAGATGAACAATGGCTTTACTCCCACGTAAAATTGTCGAATCTTGGGCATCGTTTTTGTAAAATCTACCAGACCTTTAGATTTTTTTCAGAACTTCATTTGTTTACATAGCTAAACACTTCCTTTAACACTTCATTTTGGGACAGAAAACATACAGCTGTATGTTGCATGTTGTTTATGCATCAGTTTTAATGTGTCTCCAGCGACATCATAGTTACAGCCCTGCCTGCTGGCCTACTACAGTCACGTGTGTGGACATGGATTTGGGCTCTTTATAGCTTACTGAATGTTGTGGAATTGATGGGAACCAATGAATCACCGATTTGGGGTTGAAAGGTCCAAAATTGTAACTATTTCACTTAAAATTATACACAATCCAACAATATGATTTGCAGCTAGAAAGGTAACATTTGCAAGCAAATACACAATATCTACCTTCACATGGTCTAGCTTTATAAGCTAGTTCCCTTATATAAACACATTTATATACATGATGACCACCCCTCAAGCCCTGTCCTGCCACTTGCTACATAACTTGCTACACCATGTAATCGAACACCACAGGGTGTCTGTTACTTAACTAGTAACCATGGTGACAGCCGTCTGGTCCAGGTAATTGATTTTTTTTCGGAGAAGCAGAATTAGAAGAAGATGATTAAGAAGAAAAGGAACAAAAACAATATGTGTCCCTTCCATAAAAGTATCTAGAAACTACGCACAGGGATAATATTCACTTGTCTTGCAGTACGTTGTAGAAATGGTAACATTTCAGTACCATTTCTCTTTTTGCAAAATAAAACGATGAGATAAACTAGTGAAAATGACTTCCTTCAGAAAATGCGAGAGAGAGACAAAACTATCCGAAAAATTCCTGTTTTTATTACTGCAAACGAAACACACGGTGGCGCACTTGAAAGCGCTTAAGCGCATATTAGCCATAAAATGTGCACAAATATCAAAATGAAAATGCCCCTTCTTCAATTATGTGAACCACGTTCAAATGAAACACATTGTTTGAAAATTTGCATTAAAGCTGTTCACTTATGTAATTCCTATATACTGGTATCTCTGCTAGGCTAATATGAGGAAAGTTTTCTGAGGATAGTTTTCCGGCTTGCAGGTTTGGCTATCCATATTTAACAGCAGGCACTAAGTAGTAAGCTGCAGAATTTATATCGAAATGGATTAATTAGTCTACAAAACTCTGGTGCCACTGTTACATATAAAACAGTTGTCAACCGTCCAATCTTGCTGTTTTGATTAGATTTGTTTTGTGATGTGTTTTTAAATCATTTATAGCAAAACCTTTGTTATTGGTGCGTACGTAACAACATTAAACATCATCCAAAAACATTAACAAGTGTAGAAAGATGCCTACATTTAATGGTAAAGATGCAGCTCGCGCAGATTTTGCAAAAACATACCCTAACTTTACTAGCTGCATGTGCATGAATATTACACGTGTTCTAAAGGAGATGGGTACTTACCATTCTATCAAAACTACAAGTCATCAGTACATGCAATATAAAAAGGACATGCTCATGATGTAGGTCATCAACATTGCTGATCAAAGAGTAGAGCATATGCATCTTCCTGTACAGGGCTGTTGTCTATCACTTGCCCCTCTACTTGTACTATCAGGTCTTACTGTTCCTCAGGACTGTCGGTGTTGTACAAGGCTGATGTCATTTCTTGTACTGCATCAGGTGCCTCATATGGGGGACTTTCCTTGAAGACAGATTTTGTGCCAATTTCATTGTCATAGTGTCCCCCTAACGTCCCCTCTTCGTCCGGAAACTGGACGCTGTTTTCTTCGGAGCTCACCGTGGCTCCGAATTCAGTAGAAACCTGGTCATCATTCTCGTAGTGCCTATTGGTACATTTATTTGTGTCCGGAAATTGATCGTCGTTTTCATAGTGTCCTTTCGAATTTTCATTTCCGTTTTCGTTGCGTCTGCTTGTCCATGTATCATTATTTGAGTAAGGAAACTGATCGTTGTTTTCATAGTGCCTGTTTACATCTTCATTTCCGTCTGAAAACTGGTCGTCGTTTTCATAGTGTCTGTTTGCATTTTCAGTGGTGTTTGAAAACTCATCGTCGTTTTCGTAGTGTCCTTCCACAGTGTCGCCATGTCCAGCACCATCCTCTGACACTGATCTACATTTGATAAAACACAGCTGAGATAGTCCAAACATAACGCAACAACAGAAGAAGGTAACCAGTCCGGTCCAGAGGACCGCTTTAGCAGACAGTCCAGACTCGTTCCAATTATCCTCGCCGTGTAGCAATATCATGTATATAACTGTCGTTGTTTTAGCAGTACTTCTGCTAATGCTTCCAAGTCCTGTGGTATTAACCACGTTGTCTGGCAGCCTTGTGGCATTACTGATTGCTTGTACCACTGATGCTGTCGCGGATTCCGTATAGTTCGTCGCCACCCTGCAAGTGTAGTTGCCTGCTGTGGTGTTGACAGCTACAGGGATGGTCAACACTGAGTGACACATTCTCTTGGTCTCCGATATTTCCACATCCGACCCTTTACACGACATCGTTCTCACACGAGAGTAGTTTGTAGAATACTGGTAATCTGAAGACATGTGCTCGCCACTGGGTAGAGTCCACGAGAATGTGAGACTTTCTTCGCAGTTTGTCTGGCAGATAACAGAAATGTTGCCTGTGCCATCCGTACCTGGGCGGTCTAATTGAACAGACACTTGAGGTGCTGAACATGTCAGATCTGTCCATGGAATATCTTTGAGAAGCTTCATCTGGCTAGTAACACCATCAATACATATGGCACGCCACTGCAGTGTGTGTGGAGATTCAAGAAGCCATTTCTTGGCTTCCCGCTCTCTACAATCACATCCTATCTTGTTTATACCCATGTTCAAGACAGATAGACGTTTCAGGTCTTCTATAAGCAAATGGGAAGTTTTGATATTGTTTAGAAAACTCAACTGTCTAAGTGATTCCAGCAGTTCAATACTTCTTGGAATTCCAGAAAGACAGTTGTTATTCAAAACCAAAGATTTTAACTGAGGTAGCCCGAGAAACGCATGTTTATCAACAAAATATATCTTGTTTTCAGATAAGTCCAAAACATACAGCTCATTCAGCCCCTTAAATGTATCTGGCCCCAATGTTCTGACATTGTTACCTATTAGAATTAATTCTTTGAGGCACGGCAAGCCTGTAAACGAAGCTAGTTGAATGCTGGCAACTCCAGAATCTCGTAAACGCAGGATCCCCAGAGACTTCAGGAAAGGGAAATCTCCCACTTTGATGTTAGTGATGTTTTGATACCTTATACTTATTTTTTTTCAAAGTCAACGGTAGTGGCGAAGGAATAGAATGAAGAAGATTCCCACGGTTGTAGTGACTAAAACATGAAATAGGTCTTAGGGAACATCCAAAGTTTCTTGGGCAGGTGCCGTTTTGTCCTGCAACTTGCCACGGAAGAAACAGCACAAGTATGGCTAGTTTGATAGACATCGAGGACGTAATTTTAGACTTGAGTATATTGAAAAGGCTGAAACCTGAGTACGCCTTTCAGCTAGAGGGTATACACTCACCAGAGGATTCTTCAGTCAACGATGGTATAGCTAAACGAAAAAAAGGCGTCTTGCTTCGTCCCCAGTCTGAGGTACGACCGCTTTCCCTTCGACGCCTTCTAAAATGTATCGACAAAGCTGAATGTCGGAGCAAGGAGCTAGGCAGAAACGAGTGGGAATTCTGAAGTCTGATTCCGTCTCCTATCATGATATCCCTTTTGGCTGCATTAGTAGTCATAGCAACGTGACGTCTTTTGAATTAATTCGTCTGGTTTATTTTTTTTGTCTATGTCCTTATGTTTTATTTCCGTGAACTGTATATTTATTATATGTAAAATGCAATAAAGGAATTTAAAAAAAATAGTACGTCTGGCCATGCTAATTGATTGTGCACATCGATCCCAATTCTCTCGCGACAGGGCTGCGCTGGTGGTGTAAGGCAAGAAAATGTAATCTCCAAGCAGATCCTACAATGGCATAAGATAGTACCAAACTGGCCAGGAGATAGTCAGCCAAGAGGTGTACATTTGCCATGTAGAATCTGCCCCCAGTCGGTTAGAACAAAGGCTATTAACATCCAATTGTCTCCCATTCAAACTGTGCTTGCAGTGTAGGTGCTAATTGCCCTCCTTCCTGTTTGGTGCTAACTTCCAACTGGAACGAAGTAGCGAAACACACTCCTAAGTCAACTTCACTCCTCTGCCAGCTTTTGATACTATCTTATGGATCTGCTTGGAGATTAAAGAAATGTGCAAGGGGCAACAGCCGCCTGGTCCAGGTCATTGATCTTATTTGTTTGGAGGAAGAAGAAGGAGTAATATGTTCCCCTTTCCGTGTAGGAGAAACATGATAATTGGCAACAATGTACGCCCTCAGTCAGTCATAGTCATATGGTGCAATGTGTATTATATTACAGCACCGTTGGGGTTATACAGCCCCTTACTGGGTGGCATACCCTTTCTTCTAGCTGAATACAAGACGGGGATTCGCCAGGTCTCCCGTCCGGGTGAATGATGTTATTGTAGGCCCTATTCACTAGTAAAGTAGTTATATCACAGTAACTTTCTTCAAAAGAAAACCAACAAAGTCCATGTGGTCGGTGTAGAAACGGGCGAAAATCACTTGCTTCAGAGAATGCGAAACTGACGCGAAAATATCCGAATATATAATTCCTGAAAAATGCCTTTATCATCGCAAACGAAACACATGTCGACGTACTTAAAAGCGCTTCAGCACATATAAGCCATAAAATGTGCACAATGTCAAATACTCTTTCTTTAATCATATGACAAATGACGTACCCCTTGAAAACCTTATCAAATTCTAGACGTACAGAACAATATAAAAGGTAATGGATACAACAATATAATGTGACCACGATTTTTTCCATCTGAAAGGTACTGCGTTTGCTTCATGGTAAATTTTGTTTTATAAAATTGAAAAGATAGACTAAATTTGTGATATCAAATGCAGGTTACGTTGGTGCTGTGTATGGTATTGAGAGAATACACGTAATACCATTGGTGTACTTACAACGCAGTTAACAAAGCTTATAGGCTGTGCATATATGTAACGTTAAATATGACCATTGTAATCATTATAGTGATCTTGTATGTAGTCTACTGCCTAACTTATGTAACTGTGTGGCAAATGTAAGAAAGTTACTTTTACGTTAACAATATACTTGTTAATTATTCTAAGATAATTATTGTTCTGATACACACAGAAAGAGAGGTCTTGTATATTATCTTATATTATAAATGCTAATCGTATTCGTTACGTTATAATGTTAGCTAGTGTTCTTTTATCCAACAATTTTCAACATGTTTTGTTGTGACTTGTTCCTAGCCTAGTGTGTCAAAATGTGCGAAAAAAATGTGTTCACGTTTTAACTGTTGTATAGTGATATGTGATTCTTATACTAGTATCACGGCTAGGATAATATAAGGATAGTTTTCTGGCTTACAGATTTGCCTATCTATATGTAGCAGCAGGCACCAAGTAGTAAGCCGCAGAATGCATATCGAAATGGATTAATTAGTCTACAAAACTCTGGTGCCACTGTTACATATAAAACAGTTGTCAACCGTCCAATCTTGCAGTTCTAATTGGATTTGTTTATACAAGCTTCAACAAATGCATTCATTTGGGACATACACACTGCTGTATAGCCTGTGCGTACACAATCTCTCGCTGCCTGGGGTTAGTGACCCCTCCTAGGTGGTGGCAACTGCAAGGCCGGCCGCTAGAAGCGCGATTTTAGCCAGGCTAACTGCTGTATTGTTGTATACAACATAATGTTGTCCCTGTCCCTGGTGCTGAACGCTACGTTATTCTGAACTGCTTTCCTTAGAGCTTCACTTTCACTTTATTTACTTAACCAGGAATAATACAGCTCAGGTCAACCTAGACCTGTTTTCAGGTAATCCTGGGCAAATGTGCATACATAGAAACAACACAATAAGAACACAACAATAAATATCAACATAGCTGTAAAGTAGCGTTACTAAGCCACTGGGTATAATTGGCGCCTAAATGTCCTGAACTTCATCATGCTATGTGTTTCCTGAGGAAGTTTGTTCCACAGCTGCACACAGAGCACCCTCATTCTGATGTTAATGCCCTTGGTAATGAATGGTGTTAACAAAACCGTTATTTTGCGATGTGGTGATTTAATAAATCATTTATAGCATTGCCTTTGTTATTGGTGCGTGCTGAACAACATTCATAAAATCATAAAATTCAATAGTACCTATTGGCAAAAGGCATTCATACACACAAAATTCTTGTATGAATAACGAAAACATTAGCAATCTTAACTTGAGTAGAAAGATGTCTCCAATTAATGGTGAAGATGAAGCTCGCGCAGATTTTGCAAAAAAAAAACACATCCCAACTTTACTAGTAGCATGTACATGTGCAATGAATACTGCAAAAAGGAAATTGGCCGTCATGGACACTTGCAATTCTACAAGGCTCAATACATACAAGATATAAAGGATATGCTCTTAATATAAATAGTTAGTTCACAAACTTTCAGGCAAATAGAAAAGGTAGACTTTTCTACATAACCAAGCCCAGAAAGGGTGTATGACCATGTAGAAAAGGAGAACATTATTGGATATATTCCTGAACACCTTAGAAAACCGGACAATTGAACTCTATCAAACCCCATAACCTTTCTTGGGGAACTGGACAAAGGAGTAATAAACACTGCAGCTTTCCTCGGCACATATAAAAGTACCAAAATTGCTAGGTCCACTGTTTGAAAGTGCATCAGAAAAATGGGTTGATATGGCCGGTGTTACAAAAGGCCTTGTTACAAAATATGTTTAACTCTCATCACTAAATGGGTGCATCAGTGAAAAATTTGTGATTTTACCAAAAAAATATATAGAGAATACTTAAGGTAAACATGATATTTCTTTTAAAAGCAAGATACATATGATAAGGCTATGAGTTAACATAAATGTCACACACCAAATAAAAGAAACATGCTTATTTCTAAAAAAAAGGGTCATGATCTTCTGTGTTGCCATTTGTGTCATCAGGCATGTGAACTTTGCCCTTTGACATGCAATATTTGGTCAGTAATAGACAAAAGATAGTCTTTATACTCTTCCTTTCTTTGCAACCAAGTGGTCCTGTCTATATGTATAGCATAGATTGCACTTAAGTAAAGTAAAGTTGTACTAGATAAAAGTTAAGTATTCTGCATACTCGGGATCCCACCACCTCCAACCTCACTTCACCCAAATTCCTCCTCATTCCAAACTAGGGGTGGGTACAGGTATAGAACATTCAGGTCCAGGTCCAAATCAGGTACAAAGGATCAGGTCCCTGATTCAGTATGTGAGAACTTGTGAATGGACGATACTCAAAACAGTGGTCCTTTTCGCTACAAAGAAATCTGTTTTGTGGAGCATATGACTCCCACTAGGGTTTTCAAATGTAACTACCTCTGTACAATTGACTGTAAAACGAGAGATGACTATAGACACTACTCTACTTTGCTCTTGTTATTTTCCTCAACAGGTAAGCCCCAAAACGTGTGAATGCCTGATCATATAATCTGTTCGTTTTCCAATAGGTCCAACATCCGGTCCACCAAATTTTCCAATTAAAAAAAAAAGTTTTGTACCGGTACCCACCCCTATTCCAAACCACCCTAATACCAGACGCGGCCTTCCTTGATATCTTCTGATTTCTTCATGGGGTTCTCCGGGTCTTCCACAATTTCTGCCAGTTTCATGATCCTGTCCAGGCGGCTGGTGCTCATCACCCCTGCCCTGACTGAGCTCATCAGCTGAAGGGGGAGGGGGGGGGGGGGGGGGGGGCAAGAAAACGGGCCAACACTCAAAATTCTAAAAACCCCCTCCCCCTATGGGGGGACATCCCAACGGGCGGTTGGGCCCCCGAAACCCCCGGTGGGGGGGGGAAAACCCCCCCCCGGGGTTGGGCCGCCCGGAAAAATTTTCACCCCCCTGACTTAAGGGAAAAAAACGGCGAACAAAGAAAAAAAGGGGGGGGGGGGGCGCAAGGAGGGGGTGGGACGCACGGTTGACGGGGGGGGGGGGGTGGGGGTGACAGGGTTGAACGAGGGGGGCTCGGGGGCCAGTTGCGGGCAAGGGGGCGACCTGGACATTGGGTGGGGGGCGGGGACCCGCAGACCGCGAGTGAATACCACCTCCCAGTTCTAGCGAGCGGGTGGGGGGGGGGGGGGGCAAGACAACAGGTCAGACATCAGAGATTCTAAATACCACATCCTCCTATGCAGGGACATCCAGACAGGCAGTTTGGCTGCTGGATGTCCCTGTGTAGGAGGATGAAATACACACACACCAGGGTTGTAGCCAGCCTGAAATCATTTTCCATCCCCTTGACTTTGAATGGAAATACTATCGTTTGAACTTCCTAGGGAGTCCGGGGCCATGCTTTCCTGGAAAATTTTGAAATCTAGACCCTCCAAATAAATGCTATTTCCTGCATTTTGAGGTGTGGATTTTGCTGGTAGACTAAGCTGTTCAATGGCATCTGTTTTTTTATTGGAAGGAACAGAACAGGACGGGCTCTGACTGCAACCCTGACACACAAAAATAAGCATGTTCACTGTCTAGAGTACACATGCACAGCACCTTGAATTGTGGGTAACGTGTCAAAGATAAAAACCCCTTATAAGCAAATCATGTGTGGACATTGTCATGCAAATTGAGACAATGATACAGAGAATACTGTTTACACATTAGGGGCCCTCACCTTTGACATATTACCCGCAATTCCAGTCGCTGCACATGCATACACAAGTGTGAAAGAGCGTATTCAACAAAAAATCAAATCACATCAAGGATTTGTTTAAAATCATAGTTTTGAATTTGATATCTATATTTTTGTTTCATAAATGAATATTCAATTCTACAAGATATTTTGTAGTAAGGTATCTCACAGTTCCGAATGAGCATGTGCAGCAGTAAATGCATTGTGGTTGTGGTTACGGTCAAAGCTTTAGTTCACCCAGTAAACAATTGCCACATGCCCAGGTCTTTTGCAACACAAAGGAAGGTTCAAATATTGATGAAAGTCAATGAAAACTAGGACAGCCCTCTGCAATGCAGCTGAACATTGCTGCAACATGGGAACCTTTTGCTAGTAAAGAAATCTTGAACTTTGACCTAGACCACAATGCATCATGACTGCACATGCTCACTAAGAACCATGAGATGGCTTATAATTGTTTACACAAAGATGACTATAGTATACAGCAAATGTATGTCATAAATAGCATGCAGATGAAGGACATAAAGGACACAGTCTGAGAACACACACACCAATTGAAAGTTAAGTTACAAGGGTTCTAGCCAGGATTTCATTTTAGCGTAGTGGGAATGACATGGTAGAGAAGTGACCAATCAGGAGATAAATGTGGAAGGGAGAGGGGGGTCTTGGCCCCTCCACGGTGAGATTTTGACAATGTCAAGTTAAAAGTTGTCACTCTGTTAACATCACATGTAATTTGAAGGATTTTTGGGTCAGTTTTGAATAGCATATCATCATTGTTTATTGCTCCGACATCGATTAGACATTGTTGAACAAGCAAATGATAGCAAAGCACCAATTCACTAGTTAAAAATTAGCATAGTGGCCCTCATTTTAGCGTAGTGGCCCACTACGCTAAAATGCACTACAGTAGATAGTACCATGATTACGTCATGATGAGGTTACGCCCTGTAGTATGACAGTTGTGAAACATGACTGCAATGTATTTAACGACACTACAACGAGTTATAACAGAAACCTCAGGGAATCAGAAAGCTGGGAATCAGAAAAGGGAAATATGTGAAAAGGTCACATACCCACACATAGTATGCAATTATAGCAGAAAAAATGACATGTTCAGAAAAGGCAACTAATAGAGATTGCTATCACTAAGAACACTGGCATGTACAAAGTCAGAAAGATATAGGAGAAAATTTAGCCCCTGCTTTTTAATTAAGTCCTGAAATAGTGGAGCCTTAGCTATCAATTACAATGAGCTGATTATGAAAAAGAACCTGCCATCATGATTCAAACACTGACTCTAAGCACATTTTAAAAAGCTTGTTTGTGGCTGAGAGATGCATCACTTTTGACTCAGGATACCTCAAAGAGAATTCCCAACAAAAAAAAATCTTGACAAAACAAATTAACAATTTCTCTTTCCGTCTATTTATAATTTTTGAGCTCTAAAAAGATTTGTATGTTATTTGGACAGGGTTTGTTTGCAGTGAGAAAAAGTATAGAAAATATGCTGAAGAAATGACTTTGTGTATACTATACAGATTAATCATTAATGGAAGAAGTGCTGATAAAAAAAGGATTTTGCCAGAAGATGAGCAGCATGCATACAGGTACATGTACAGCACTTCCACAATTTTGTAGCAAAAATGACACCTTTTTTTCGTTAGCATTTTAAAGGCCGTGTACGATCAGACCCCTCCCCCACTGCGGTGCGTTGGTATCGCTTTCTTCTCCACCATTTGGTCCGTGAGCGCCATGATGCGATCCAGGCGGGAGAGAGTGACGTACCCCAAACGTGCCGCAATCATCAACTGGGTTTTTGTGCATATTTCAAAAGCTTTGGGGTTATACAGCGCATTTTCAAAAGCATTGTGACATGTACATTTATGAAAATTACAGTTACACAGTGCATTTTCAAATTTAGTATTGGGACATATACATTTATGAAAATTACAGTTACACAGTGCATTTTCAAAAGCATTGGATTAACTGATGATTAGTATACAAAATGCATTTTTCAAAAGCATTGGAGTTATATATACACCATGCATTTCTTCAAAGGCATTGGAGTCACTCATGATTATCATACAATGCATTTTTCAAAGAATTAGATTTCAACAGTACGTTTTTCAAAGGCATTGGAGTTCAAAAGCATTTTTTTCAAAGGCATTGGAGTCACACATTATTAGTATACAATGCATTTTTCAAAGAATCGTATCTAAATAGTGCATTTTTCAAAAGCATTGGACTTAAACAGTGCATTTTTCAAAGGCATCAGCTGTGACAAAGTGCATTTTAATAAGGCACTGGATTCACTTAATATGATTAGTATACAATGCATTTTTCAAGAATTGCAAGAACTATATCTAAACAGTGCATTTTTCAAAATCATTGGATTCACACAGTGCATTTTTGAGAGGCATTGAAGTCACTCACAATTAACAATAATAATACATAATAAACATTTTTCAAAAGGGTTGAAATTATTCAGTACTCTACTTCTTCAAAAGCATTGGATTTACTCAAACAATAGTATATCTCAAAAGCATTAGATTTTTAGTATGCAGACATTTTTCAAAGGCATTTTTAGCAATGCTATGCAGAAATTTTTGAAAGGCATTCATGTTAGTACACTGTATTCTTCAAAGGCATTGGACTTACACAGTTTGCAATCACACATCAAAAACATTCGAACATCTCAACAAAATCCAAGGTTAGACATGAAAACATGTGGTTTATAACAACGTCATTTAAACAGTGCATTTTTCAAAATCATTGGAGTTACAAGGTGCATTTTCAAAAGGCATTTAATTGTGCATTTCAGTCTTTCAGTGCAAACCCATACGAAAAGCTACAAAAAAACAACCCAGATATGACATATAATTTCAAAATGACTTATTTCAAGTGTATATTCTGATAGAGGCAAAGAAAAAACCTGTTGTGTGAGGGGGGAGAACAATGATTTGGGTTGAAGGGGAAAAATATAATTTTGCATCAAATTAACACAGGCATATATCATGGATTTTAACTGCAAACTTGCCAAAAAATAGTCATACCTACTCTTGTCTACCTAGATATGATGATCATGATGACCTAGAACACATTTCAATTTCAAGCAGTGTTACTATAACTTACTCCTTTATCAGTGCTGCAGTCTGATTGGTTACCTCTAGTCACATGATCTGAAAATGAAGCATTATGATTGGCGACTAACCTGAAGGAATTCGTCCAGTTCCACCTGGCCGTTCCGGTTGGTGTCCACCTCTTCCAGCATGTCGTGGAGTTGGTCATCCGAGATGTCAATCCCAAGATTCTAGTAGAAACAGACATACATATATATCAGAGAAACCTTAAGGAGAAAAATAAACACTTCTCCAACTCAGCAAATTTACATAATACTGTACAATTGTAGTGTGATGTTTTGTACAATCATGTATACCTGTATGATAGTTCCTAGGTCCACATGGGTAATGAACCCCTTTGCCCCGGCGACCTTGTTGAAGCGTTTGGTGTAGCGCTCGATGTCGGCGACCGGTAGGTTCGTGTCGGGCGTGATCTGCGCCCGCACGTCCAGATGAGCCTTCCCGCCCATCTCCATGTACAGGAACTCCTTTGCTGCCTCCTCCTCCTCCTATATATATACAGTGACAGTTCATACTGGTCAATATTTGAATAAATGAATACTGTAATTCACTTTGTCTTCTCGGTACCAAACGTTCACGGTCTGAGAAAATCTAACTATTCTCTGAACTAAATGTACACAGTGGCAACAGGTGTGTGTAAAAAATTTGTTATCGGTAATGATAAGTTCACATTACAGTCAAACCGTGAACATTACCGAAGTACATTTAAAAAATCAGGAATTACAGTAAATGAACTTGAATTTTAAATTTTTTTACGGAATCCAAGATGACAGCACTACCTTAAATTCGACGTGAAAGGAACTGAAATTTGAAAGGAAACATTTTTTTGCTAACTTTTGAAATCCTTATTATTATCTTACATATTGTAAAAAACCTTACCTATTATTTATCTAAATGCATTTTATCATGTCAATATCTAAAATAAAATGATATCTTTCCCCTAATAAAGATAAATTTTAAAGCACTTATATCAAACTCAATTTTATTTACACTGTGCTGAGTGAGTGTCTAAGTCCCATTCTTTTAGTTCCTACTTTCTCAAATTACATAGTCCAGAGGAAACACATTTCTCCTTACCTTGCATCTTTGGTTGCTCCATCCCAGTTCCTGCCCCAGGATCCTGACGATGGTCGGCAGGGCGGTCTCCGCAGCCTGCACATTCTGGAACCCCAGTCTGGTCCGCCTGGCGATCACATCAATGGCTGTACAGGCATACTCCTTCACTGCATACTTAACCTAGGGTAAAAGATTCAGTTGGAAATTCATTTGACTTAAGTTGAGGTTATGAAAATATTGTAGTGTCCTCCTAACGTCCCCTCTTCGCCCGAGAACTGGTCGCCGTTTCCTTCGGAGCTCACCGTGGCTCTGAATTCAGCAGAAACCTGGTCATCATTCTCGTAGTGTCTATGTCTAGGCATACTCCTTCACTGCATACTTCACCTAGGGTAAATGATTCAGTTGGACATTCATTTGACTTCAGTGAATGAATGGTTTTATTTCGCATCAAGCGACAAACAATAACATACAATGGCAGCCTTCATTTCTTCGGCTGAATTGCAGTATGCTTTACACATGTTACAATTAAAATGAAAAGCAATAGAGGTGCACAATTCCAAACATTATAAAACATAAGAATAATCACTTTTAAAATAACTGTGTATACATCCAAAGCTTATTTATACCTCTACTCCTAAGTTGAAGTTATAAAAATATTCGTCACTGTATTCATGGGGTTAAGAAGGGGTGGCTGCCAGTACAGAAAATCACCTGAACCTGGACCTAATTGTTTGTGAAAACTTGTGAATGGGTGATACTCCAAACAATGGTCCATTTGGCACAAAGAAAATCTGTAGAGTATCTGACTCCCACTGGCATCTTAAAATCCCGTCTTCATGTAAACGCTGTAAGTTTGACTGTAGAAATGAATGTAAACTCTACTCTCCTTTCCTCTTGTTATTTTCTTGAACCGGTAAGCACCACAACTTGTGATACATTTTGGTCATTTTCTACTCAGTCCAAAATCCTTTGTTTTTACCGGTCCATCAAGAAAAACTGGTTTAGGCTTACTATTGGGAGCCTCCACAAATCAAGTATTTCTCAGTGTAAGACTGTACAGTAGTGCCACCTAGCAGTTCATTCACAAACTGCAGTAGTTCCAATACCTCAGCCTCCAGGTAGGGGAAGTCCTCCACCAGCCTCTTGCCCACCACAGGCCAGCGTTTCCCCGTCATCTGAGCCATCTTAGCGACCTCAAAGGCTTTGTCTCCATAGGTGTGGGCCAGGTGCTGGGCAACCTAGAAACAATGGGAACAGTGGATACTTGTATGTTAGTATGTGCTGTCATAGGGCAAGGAAAAAACTGTTTCAGGACTTTATGTGTCTTGATGTCAGTAATTCAGTTAAACTGCAGTTTAATTTCTGAGTCAAAGGCATCTGCAAACTGCACATCTTATCCTACGGTCACATTTAGCCCGTAGGTGAAGCCACAAATTTGTCGGATACATATGGAGGGTAGCCCTTGGTGTTTTCACTATTGGGCGATGGCATCTATTTGTCCCCGAGCCCCAGGCTGATTTTAACTACGATTTTCAAGAATATAAACAGCCAGACCATGCCCCAAAATAGGCAAATAGCCGCAGGGTGTCCCATGGTGTCCCATACGGGTCACATCCGAAAGGAAAAAAAATCAGCCTGTACATGTAAACTACCCAGCAATACCAATAGTACCATAGCATTACATGGAAAGAAAGGTTTCTCATAAAGCATTTACAATTCATTTTATCCATTATAGATGGCAAGCAAATGGCGAAAAATTGACATTTGCCATTGAAGACAATGACACTGACTTCTTCCATTTTTTCCTTCCTCATTTCTTACCTCATTCTCCAGCCCAAAGTCCTGCTCCAGTCTGATGAACATGGTTGGTGTGTGGGCATCCCCTCCCTCCAACATCAGTCCGTCTGTCTGACTCATTCATTCATTCATTCATTCATCCATCCATCCATCCATCCATCCATCCATTCATTCACTCACTCACTCATTCGTCGTATCCATTTTTTTGATTATACTGCTGCTGGGATCCCTGTCACAGGGGTAGGCAGCAGTCGGATAGTCTTCACACGGTGCTTCCATGCGGCTGATCTGTCCAGTGAGTCCAGCTCTGGGCTTCAACTTCATGGTTTACCTCATGGCCGGACCCTACCTTCCACACCCGCAAGTTAGCCAAGCCCGCGACACTACCGGCTGCTCGTCGGTGACTGCTACCGGCACTGCCTGTGCCTTTATCCGTATGAAGAAACTTTCCATTTTGGTTTGGATAGGGCTTAACACCCGTTTTTTACGGCCGGATATCCTTCCTGACGCCAACCTGTAACCGCACTAACTGGGCTATTACATTCATCCATCACACCAGTCTGTCAGTTTATAGCCAGCTGCCGCAATGAAGCTACCCCAGGTCAGGTAGGAGCTTTGTATCGGGGGCTCGTCCCTTAGACAGGCTGCTTCCACTCCAGCTGATGACCCCTGTCTGGCCAAGACAGGAATAAGATTCCTTATTATAATTACCTCATTCTCGAGCCCAAAGTCCTGCACCAGTCTGATGAACATGGTTGGCGTGTAAGCGTCCCCTCCCTCCAACATTAGCCCATCTGTCTGACTCATTCATTCATTGTCATTCCTTCCTTCATTCATTCATTCATTCACTCTGTACCTCATTCTCGAGCCCAAAGTCCTGCACCAGTCTGATGAACATGGTAGGTGTGTAGGCGTCTCCTCCCTCCAACATCAGTCCGTCTGTCTGGCACTCCTTGTGTCTGGGTGCCAGATTACAGACCTCAATAGCCCTGTCCACCGTGTCAGAGGCCATCGACCGGTAGGTCGTCCACTTCCCTCCTGTAAAGGTCAAGGTAAAGCAGTCATTTCGATGAAGGCTAGACATACAGGTAATAGGATATGGCAAAAAGCAGTTACTCTGCTGGATAAAATACAACTGGATATGATTTTGGAGACGTTCAAAATCATACCATATTCCAAAATCATATCCAGTTGCTTGAGTAACTGCTTTTTGGCCTACGTAAAGCAGTCATTCACCCTTGAGGCAAAGCATCATGTCTTTTTCGAGTGGCTACAGGTAGTGAAAGTGTAATAGGGCTTTGGTATAACAGACTAAGGGATAAATAGAGAGAGAGTTGTACCTACCTGCAATGGTGACCAGGTTGGAAGGGCTGACCTCGATCACGTGGTTGCGGGAGATAGACTGGGTGTTCTTAGAGTTGGGGTCAGACACCAGCGGCCGAATCCCACTCCACGCGGCGAGCACATCCCCCCTCCTCACTTGAAAAAGACTTGATACGTTTACTCGGACTGTTAGGTCAGTCTATGTTCAGAAGAACCACATGGAAATATGTCACGCCGTTGTGGCATTCATAACTGACTTGAAAAAGACTTAATACGGTTACTATGACTGTTCAGTCAGTCTACATTCAGAAGACCCACATGGAAATATGTCGAGCCATTGTGGCATTCATAACTGACTTGAAAAAGACTTGAATATGGTTACTCGAACTGTTCAGGCAGTCTACGCAAAGTTCAAAAGACCCGCGCTGGAATACGTTATGCTGACGTGGCATTCATAACTATCTTCACCGCAAATTTTTCTGCAAAACTGAAATGCATGCAGGGTTGTACTAGGCAGCCCCCTTAAAGCTTGCAGTGGAATGTAATGCTGGATTAGTGCTGATCGAATTGATGCTGTGCTAATCTTGCATTTGGGGCATTAATGCGAACTACAGCGTAGGAATATGCACATGCCAGCTTCGAAACTTAGCATACCAGCCACCCACTTTATGCACAAAATTCAGCAAAAATACTCTACAACTTGCTGCTTGCTGCCACCACCAAGCTCTGAAAAAATCTACATACCACTTTGCCAAACGAACCAACACAAAAGCTTGCCAATTTTGTACCTTGTAAGCCTGTCGAACAAGTACAATAAAGTGTTGATTTGTTTCCAGTGTCAATTTAGTCTTTATTGTTTCTGAGCCATTTTCAAAGTTATTCAAGTTTTAACATATAATATGATATATGCTAGTCTTAATTAGAACTGTAGTTACTTTACTTTGTACCTAGTCAGGGCTTGAAATACTTTTTTCAACTACATTACCCAGGCGGCAACCTGAGTCAAAAGCCAGGTTGTGGCAGCAACATTTCTGGTTGCCCCACTTCCATGTTATTACTTTCTTTAAATCAGCTACTTATCCATTACCCTTTCTTCTAGTTACATGTACATATAATACAGTAGGTTTAACAAATACAATGAATAACTAAATGGTAAAGCCGATATGCACGGATGTGGGGGAAAAGCGGTGTTCCAACCGCAAAATTTCAGGTTGCACACTGCGCTACTTGGGTTCAAGATTAAGTTGCACCAAGCAAAATGTGGTTGCATTTGAAATTGTGCAAGTATATTGAGCACTGCCTTGTACAATCATTGTCAGGGCTCAAAATACCACCTGCATATGCAGGTTAGTGCAGGTAAAATTGGAGCTGTGCAGGTATTTCTGGTGTCTACCTGCACCTAACATGCACTGGTCCATGTACTGGGTTTTATACATAAATGTCATATGATGTAGGTGTATGTGGATTGTTATTATCTGTATTGGCTGTTACCACCTATAAAGTATAAAAGAAAAATAATAGCAATGGTTCCTCAACAATCTTAGTATGATCCATACTTCCTAAATTCAGAGTGGTGCATGTAAAATCTGTCTGGTGCAGGTAATTTTCAATGTTACCTGCACCAGTGCAGGTATGCAGAAAAAAGTATTTCGAGTCCTGATTGTGCAATAAAGTTATCAGATTCTACCTGACACATCTGGACTGAGGTAATTCTTGATCTCGTTCAAGATGAACTGGATCTCCTTCTCCGTGGGCATGGGATTGTGGGTAACGTCGCAGGGGCTGTCCGTGGTTCCCGCGATCGTCAGGCCGGCCCACGGGAGGAAGAAGATCACGCGTCCGTCGCTCGTCGAGGGATCCAGCAAACCCATGGACTCAGGGCTGTGGGGGGATTACAATGACAACTTTTTTTAGTGATCAGGGCTCGAAATACCACCTGCTTATGCAGGTTAGCGCAGGTAAAATTGGAGCTGTGCAGGTATTTCTGGTGTCTACCTGCACCAAGCCTGCACTGGTCCATGTACTGGGTTTTATACATAAATGTCCTATGATGAAGGTGTGTAAGGATTGTTATTAGCTGCTTTGATAAAGTATGAAAGAAAAAATAGCAATGCATGGCTACTGAACAATTTTTGTATGATTCATATTTCTTAAGTTCAGAGTGGTGCAGGTAAAATTTGTCCGGTGCAGGTGATTTTCAATGTTACCTGTACCAGTGCAGGTATGTAGAAAAAAGTATTTCGAGCCCTGATGATCATTTACAGATCTATCAAGTAAAGGTTTCCTATATGTTATTTCATTTTGCCACTGCATTATGAAACCGTTCACATTGCACAACTGTAGCAACCTGGAAGGTGGATTGGTCTCACATACATGTAGCAGTAACTGTTGTAAAGCTTATATAGGATACCTGCATACCTGTGGTATAGTCATGTAGGATAATAGTTGGAGACTCACTTCAAATCACCCGAATGGAGGCCTGGCGAACCTCCGTCTTGTATCAGGCATACTGTGATTTACATCATTCACCCGGACTCCAGGAAAAATGGTGACCTATCAGTCACTAATAGAGATCCAAATCAAACCATACCAATCAAAGCAACCCTGCATACCTGTAGTAGTCTGGCAGTATAATATGAACTCCTGCACTGGGCTGGCAGATGTTGGCGATCTGGGCATTGTCCATGTGCCGGATCCCATCTGTAAAGGGACCAGTGGCATTGACCACACACTTGGCCTTGACTGTGATTTCTTGACCTGCAAAAGAGAACAAGAAGCAAGAATGCTAGCAGTGATTCTAAGATGTGCATTACTCATTCATACAGGAATTTACTAAAAACCCTTAGTTTGTATAGTACAGTAAGAGTCAGGAGATATATACACAAATTCAAACTCAAGGTTTAACTCTAATGATAGTATCCAAATGGTTGATGGCTACAAATGTATATTATTATCTAACAGTAACAGTCAACAGTCATTCATAATCTAGAATGGTCCTTTTGTTTGTTTTGCATAGCCAGTAAACAACTTTCTGGCACAACACACCAGTTTTGTGAGTACAAGCTGCACGTACCACAGGACTGACAGGTTTCAAACCCTTACTCTATTCAAAAGTGTTGCTCTCCTCAAACACATGTTCTATGTACATCCAAGAACATGTCCGTAACAGAAGCAAGGTACTCATTTTCACCGAGTCGAGCAATGAAAACAGATGTTAACCCTTAAACTGTCAGAGTTTCAGCCCTATAAAATGCTATCAGTGCTAGGGTTGGCTGCTGACCTCCAAAAAGAAACCCCGAACAAGGCCGAAGTCCCTAACTTCTGGGGTCGTGCGCTACACGCGTGCAGAGTGAGAATACGCTATCCCGGATATATCTGGTTGTGGCACACAGGACATGTATACTATAGGTATGCCGGATATATCCGGTTTTGGCAGTTTAAGGGTTAAGTGCCTTTCCCAAGAACAAAACAGAAGGACACCTGCTTGAAACTCAGAATCTCTTGTTCAAGTCAACAACAATTTCATTTCAAGCTCAACAGTCAGACAGTCTTTCATGACTGCCCCAGAGATGACCTCTTTCCCGCCGAGCAATGGTATATTGTATGAGCAATTGGTCATGGATATTAGCTATGTTTTCCATTGAGGATCACATTGTGCATCCTTCAGTCATACATTGGAATCACAATAGAAAAGTGTCCCAGTATGTGTCTACTGTATGACTGAGCTTTGCGAGTGTGTCTCACCAGTCAGACAGTCCTTCATGACTGCACCAGAGATGACCTCCTTCCCGTCGCCGTCCGTACTCTTGGTGAGAGACTTGACCTCCATGTGGTTTGCCACCGCGGCACCGTGCCGCGCCGCCGACAGGGCGATGGCCAGGTTCATACGGGCATCGTTGTGTTGGCCTGGAGGAAACAGACCTTGATTAACACCTTTCCCATTGTTGTAATGATTAATCTGATAAAATTTTCTTTGGAGAAAAACATACCTTTTCATCTGGTTTCTTAAAAAATTGTATGCTTTGCAGCTAAAACTGGTTGGAATTCTGCAACAATTGACTATATATACGAAATGTTTACACTAAGACTTCACTTGTTTACTAACAACATCCGTACAAATGTAGAAGCACCTGTCGTCTTGGGGCCATATCTAACACACTCCATTTTACATATACCGTTTTCTACACATGTATGTACTCTTACACACTAAAATCAGACATTAAAGAATTAGCTCAAGCAATAAATTAGGAAGGTTCAAGTGTCCATTATTTAATGTAACAATATTATCAAGTCTTGATTAACGCCTTTCTCGTGGTTGTAATGAGTAACACAAATGAAATCTAAAACTATACTACAGGCAACATCCCTGAAGGGTCGCCAAAAATAACCGGACAAGACATTACCGTCATAGTAGACGATGGCCCCCACTAGTCTGTCCTTCTTCAGCATGGGGAAGAGTTCCAGGGCGCGGGACTTGGTCAGCATGTAGCTGGACTTCACGCACTGTGACCCCGCCACGAGGTCATACGCCTTGATACCCGCCCAGAAGTATGGGAGCTGCCACCATCTGGGAAACAAGCAGTGGTTGATATTCATGAATGAATGAATGAAGACCTTTGTTGTATTCAATATACAGTTACAGAAGTGTGTATCTTAATGTGTACACGATCGGAGACAACCAAACGCACGCCGTGCACACGATCGTACACATGCTGTGCGTACGTTTGGGGTGGAGACCAGATTGACGGGGAGTCAGCTCATTATCACTGGGATATCGATAATGATCCCCCAGTTTGCACAATAGAAAGATAATCAGACAATTGATTTTACGACCATCCAAGTCACCCCTTACAGTTGTATCACAGCCACTGGGTCAAGTACAGGTCACAACAAAAGAATAGTTTACAGATACATGTATACATTGTGAGAAGGGTGTTCACATTGCATTCCATAAGTCCTGAGTTCGATCCAAAGCCGAGTCATTCCAAAGAAATGGTACATTCTGCTTTCTCTGCTCAGCACTCAGCACTTATGGAAAAAGGGTATGGTAGTTGAACACATAGACACTAGCCCCCTGCTGCAGTCATTGCAAAAAGTTGTGTGGACTAAGGGCTATAGAAACAGAGATGGTCACAGTTCTATACACCAGCATCTGGTGTAGGAATGACCTTAACTTTTTTTGAACTAATTGTATTGATAAAAGGCATAGTAAAACATGTGTGTTCTCACCTGTAGACATGCAACATGACAGGTGTGTTCTCACCTGTATACAGGTAACATGACAGGTGTGTTCTCACCTGTATACAGGTAACATGACAGGTGTGTTCTCACCTGTAGACAGGTAACATGACAGGTGTGTTCTCACCTGTAGACAGGTAACATGACAGGTGTGTTCTCACCTGTATACAGGTAACATGACAGGTGTGTTCTCACCTGTATACAGGTAACATGCCAAGTGTGTTCTCACCTGTAGACAGGTAACATGCCAGGTGTGTTCTCACCTGTAGACAGGTAACATGACAGGTGTGTTCTCACCTGTATACAGGTAACATGACAGGTGTGTTCTCACCTGTATACAGGTAACATGACAGGTGTGTTCTCACCTGTAGACAGGTAACATGACAGGTGTGTTCTCACCTGTAGACAGGTAATATGACAGGTGTTTTCTCACCTGTATACAGGTAACATGACAGGTGTGTTCTCACCTGTAGACAGGTATCATGACAGGTGTGTTCTCACCTGTAGACAGGTAACATGATAGGGAGTGGCCCAGACAGGTGAGGTGCTATCTCCAGCAGGTTGGCTCGCTCGTGTAATGCCTCCTTTACAAGGTTGTACTGTACAGGTGGTTAAAAAAACATGTCACATTTTCCATAATCTCACTGTTGAATACAAATAGAGCATTTTCCCTCACTTTCCATATCAATTAATCAGACAGAGTGTCTCTTTTTGCATGTCAATGGTCGTAGCTCAAGAGTACACAACACTTTAATTTGTGTTTTATCGGCAAGATTATGTTAAGTACATGTAGCCTGGTATTGCCTTCTTTGAGCTTTGGAGTAGTAGTAGTTTAAATAGTCCAAAATGGACCAAACAAGTACTAGTACAATCAGGAGGCTCCTCATTAGCATAATGTATGCACATTTATTCACCTGTTCCTTGTCCAGGCCCATGATGGCTTTCTGCAGGTACCTGACCCCCCATGGATCAGTTTGGTACTGCGGCCCTCATTAGCATAAGTATGAATCTCATTTGCATAATGTATGCAAATTTATTCACCTGTTCCTTATCCAGTCCCATGATGGCTTTCTGCAGATACCTGACTCCCCCATGGATCAGTTTGGTACTGTGACCCTCATTAGCATAAGTATGGCTCTCATTTGCATAATTTATGCAAATTTATTCACCTGCTCTTTGTCCAGGCCCATGATGGCTTTCTGCAGGTACCTGACTCCCCCATGGATCAGTTTGGTGCTGCGACTGCTGGTGCCAGCTGAGAAGTCGTCCCTCTCCACTAGCGCTGTTTTCAACCCTGATAGTAAAGACACAGTCACCATCATCATCATTAATCATCCTCTATGAGGTGCAGCAACTAAAGTCACAGTCACAGTCAAATAACATATGTAAACTAATTACCTTCATGAATTGAGGTAATTGTTTTTAGTGTATCTGTAGCTGTGTGTGTGTGTGTGTGTGTGTGTGTGTTTTCAAATGGGTCTTTCTGGTTAGTTTTACTATTCCCTATGGACATCCATTGAGAGGACATACATGTATCTAACTCCGTCCCTGCTTTCCTCCAATTCATACACCAAAATTTGGATTGGCTTTGGCAGAAATCAGCAAAAGAAAGTTTAAATACACTCACATCTAGCAAGAAGTCCTATTGGAAATTTGCATTCAGCCCTTGATCAGCATTAAAAGGGTTTACATACCTCTTGTTACTGCGTCCAGCGCGACCCCACATCCCGTTGCCCCTCCCCCGATCACCAGCACATCGAACTCGGGGGTCTCCTGTAGTGCTGTCAGGTTCGCCGCTCGCGACGGCAGGGGCCCTGGGGTGGGGGTGGGGGTGTCCGCCGCTACGACATGGGCTCTGTGTTTCTTAAAAGAAATTAAGACAACAAGGCAATCAGTAATGGCAGACTTCACGACCTTAACTATACTACTTTGCAAGCATTTCAATCTCATGTATGGTATGTGTATACTTGTCATCACAGACACACACACACACAGACAAGCATGCATACACACAAGTGCAAACACATGTACACGGTACATATACAGACAGACACACAGATAGACATACACACAAATTCACACAGACATACACACACATAAGCTTATGTACACACTCAGGCACAGACAGACGCACACACAGTAACACATGTACACAGACAAAGACAAATGCACACACACACAGTGACACAGACAGAAACACATTTACACCAACAGACATACATGTACATACACAGACATGCATGGACGGGCAATATTTCACTCTCTTTGGGGTGAGAGACAGTATACTACAATTCCTGATTTTTTCAATGTACTGTTATGTTCACAGTTTTCACTGTGAAGACTATAACGTGAACTTATCATTACTGATAACAAATAAATCACAGCCTTTTTTAATGCGCACTTGTCACGACAGTGAACATTAAGTTCCGAGAACAAGTTAAATTTTCTCAGACCGTGAAAATTTGGTACCGTGAAGACAAGGTGAATTACAGTATCAAGATGGAAAATGAACATGAAATAAACAAAAGAACCACATTAAGGTTACTTACTTTATTGCTCTTACTTCTTGAGTACGTTGAGAATGCGTAGACAGTACCAGCAGCTCCCCCTGCCGCAAGCAGAGTGCGGCGCAGGCTCCAAAAGCTGGTCATGGTTTATCCGTCCGCTTACCCTGTCAACAACAACATAACATGCAAAATATTTACAAAAATAACTGATTTCAAAACCAAACTTCTACATCAAACAATCAATACCCAGATTTAAAAAAAAAAACACACCACTAAAAGAGAAATGCCAACTTTATGTTTTTAAAACCCATCTCATGAAGGTCAAATAATTGCTAATTACTAGGTACTGGTATCCTGGACACAGCTAAGTAAATGTAGTCTAAAGATTGACACATGAAAAATGCTTGTCAAATGTCAAACTCTTCATATCAAAATGGCATAACAAATGATTGAGTTAAAATCTGCCTTTTGTACACTGTCTAAAATCTGTATTCAGGTCCCAATTTTGGACAAGTACATGTACTGTAAATGCATTTAAGTTCGCGGGGATTTAATTTCGCGGTAGCGGGAAAAATGACTTTTCGCGGTGGATTTAATTTCGCGGTAACACCATCTACTGCAATCTAATACCTTAATAGAAAAATGTTCGCGGTGGATTTAATTTCGCGGTAAAGTGGTCGACGCGAAAACCGCGAACATTAATCCACCGCGAACATTTCTGCATTTACAGTACTTGTGAAATGTGTTTTGTAACTTGTTTCTGAATGTCCAGCTCCTAAACATAGAGCAGTGTGTGACCTGACATGACCTTTCATATCTCAATAGGTAGGGGACATTATCAGATTACAGTGGAGTTACTCAGGTTTCAAAATACTACAAATTCATTTAAGTTAAAGGGTATGAAAGTTCATGGTAGGGTGAAAATGATCAGGCATTCACAGTGGCCACACAGATTGCAACACACAGAAAATCTGTCTTATAAGTTATAGCATTATGATGATTATATGACACAACTGTCTGTGAATATTACAAGATTAACAGTAGTAAGATGACTGAAGAGGCAAGGTCAAGTCTAAACCACAACAACAAAGAAAAAATGTACAGAGGTAGACCTCGGTCTCTACACATAAAACTAGACCAGCATCCTGATCCTTATATTCTTTTTTCATCAGAGATACGTTAGTAATTAATATATCCAGCTAACATTTTTTTAAAAATCTTTGACAGTCTAAAGACTTTTAGTTTTCACTTATGCTGTCCATAACTTCCAAACGTCACTAAAATACGAGCCAGATACAAGTTTCAAGAACATGTGGTTTGCGTTTCTGTCAGGGTCATCAAGATAACATAACATTCATGTCAGCACTATTTGGGGTTTGTTCCTTCTTTTGTTTTTTTGTTATACATATGCTGAGTAAACTACCTTCAACTTTCTAGCATAACAGTCACTAACATTTTAGTAACAAACAAGTTTCGTAAAAGCTGAATAAGCCTGAGTGTTAGCTTAATTTGATCCCCTCCACACAGGTAACTGAAAGGTTTATCTATCAATATCAATGATATCGAGTTAACAAGCAAAATATTCAGCCAGCATTAGCATTTAACTTATGCATCATGTATACAAAATATGAAAGATTACACAATAATCAAACTTGTCGAAATATAGATACATCAGGCAGTGTCCATTCAAAAGTGACAGTGGTTACTATGGCAACGATATGACGTCACAAAGTGAAAGTGGCAATGTCAACAGTTGTGCACAGTGGCTTATTAAAAATTCATGAACACAAAATGTTATGACATAATATTTCAAGGCACTAAAACACGTAAGTCGTAAAATACAACTCTGTACGACGTACAACTGGTGTATGGGCGTACATTGTGTCAGACTTTGGAGAAAAACTGGAAATTTTGTTATTTGCTGCATGCTTTTATTAAAACATGATGAAATCTCGCGCCTTCCTGGACTTTGAAATTTGTGTTTTGAAAAAAATATACGATCGCCACTTCGCCGTAAGAAGTCTGTAGAAATTCTTCAGATTCAACCAAGCTTCTTAAGTAAGTGGAAAAATCTTATGAAATCGTGATCTTACCTTAGATATGATCAACACGACATGATAGCAGCTGACATTGCATCATAAAACCCTCCATGACCCCTAGTGACCTCTGTTGAGCTGGAAAGTTACATTCTGTAATAGGGGAGAACATAATATTGTCAAAATTTTATAGCGTAGAAAATAAGGACATTATAAGAATTCAAAACATGGCAAGAAGATATTTATGCTGATAAATAGCTACATAATTGTCCAATGACCTGATTTCAAAGCACAAAATTAAGATTCCCTTTTTCTAATAGACTTTTCCATTGTAGGGTCATAGGTCACTGCTGCCCGCCATTTTTTGACAGGAGAATGTCGTCCGACGACTTTTTGCTTTGTTGCTTTATTTGTGTTTTGCCCGTATAAACTTACGTGTGCTCGACTCAGAAAGAATGGGTGCTATATTGATGCATATAATGAATAGCATATGTGGTTTTAAATGTTGGAATTTGGGCTGGTATGTGGCGAATTTTATGTAGGATTATGATAACGTTACACTTGTCCTTGGTTGCATGTTGATGTATGTGTTTACCTTCATATTTTGTTCCCACAGAAATTTCCAGAAAAGCAGTAAGTTTCTTGTCGTTGTTTATACTGTTCAAGTTTCTCTTGTTCATGTTGTCTTTATTTAGCCATTTTCTCGGCATACACTATTATATATTCAAGTATTTTTCTGTTGTGCAGTGTTTTGTGACATGTGCATGTTTGTAGCATATCGCTAGATGTCGCTAGTGAGCCGTAGACAAAACTCCGCGACATGAGAACCTCCCTCACTTCAATTTGCGCCTCTTTCTATGTATAATAGAGTTGAACTTTCAACTATTAACGTTATATATGCTTGCTTCCAAATATTTTGTGCTGGTGTTGTTCTTTAGTTTTACTATATCGTAACTGAAACATATTTCCCAACCATTGGAATTATACTTATACTTATAGTTTGTTTTTTTTAAATACTTAGTACATTTTTTAAGTTATACATATACAATTTGTTGAAGGCGAGCAAGTGGGTTGATGAACTGCAGACACATTGGTACGGGTGTCAACAAAGTGACCTTTTGCTTACAAGTTTTCCTCCCATATTCTAGCCGGACAGTTTTATAAATCTTTGTCATGTGGTTGGACAGTGGGGTTTCTAGATATTTTTTAATCATTGCTGTTGTTTTCTCTTTATCCACATGGTTAAAGTCGCCAGGCAGACATTTCAGCTGGATGAAAAAGAGAAGAATTTGACCAAATAGGGACAAATAAGTTACTAAGGGTTTTCAGCCAGTCTTTTGCAGTCTACTGTAAATGCATTTAATTTCGCGGGGATTTAATTTCGCGGTAGCTGTCTGTGAATATTACAAGATTAACAGTAGTAAGATGACTGAAGAGACTGCAGTCTAATACAATTATAGAAAAATGTTCGCGGTGGATTTAAGTTCGCAGTGAAGTGGTCACCGCGAAAACCGCGAACATTAATCCACCGCGAACATTTCTGCATTTACAGTATCCCGCGGCCGGTCAGTTCACTCTTAGTAGGCCAATGCATTAACTCTAATAGACTTTTATTCCAAACTTTGCCAAATTCTCCTATTACTATTAGCCCAGGGGGGAGTCTGGTAGAGGCTAGCTTTGTTAGTTGGCTACTGGTCACATGTGCTTTCATTCATTCTTTCTCTCTCTTTGCTTCACAGTGTGCAAAATATGCACTTGCACATTGTAACCACTTTTTGCTTGGGGCAACTTACTTCTAAACTCAGGTTGCACAGGGTGCCAATTAGATTTTGAGCCTCTGAACTCGATTTTGTTGTCAATTTACTTGGAAGAAATAAATTGACCGAGGCAGCTCCATTTAATATCAGCCAAGCATGTATATATTGTACCTTTTTTTTTCAGAAATTAGTGAATTGTACGAGGTGGTGCAACTTGAAATTCAGTTGTGCAACCTAGTTTTTGCCCCAGGTTGCACACTGTGCAACCTGGCTCAGAAAAGTATTTTGTACACTGATTTCATTCTTTCCCTCTCTGTGCTTCCTTCTCGTGTGCTCATCTTTTGCTGAGATAAATCACATATTATGCACTTGTACGTATACCATCCTTCCCACCCAACTAAAGTACTTGTAAGCCCGGGGCCAAGTGTGATTGGATATCATTTTCTATCTATTGATGGACTGAGGTCATTTACATGTAAACTACAGTGATATTGTAGATTCATTTATATAACCTGTGCTATTTATTGGATATCATTGTATATATGTAGTTACGGACTGAGTTCATTTACTTGTTAACTACAGTGATATTTGCAATTGTAGTGTCATGTAATGTAACCTGTGCTATTTCTGAAAGTTTAATACCATGAGTAGATAAAAAAAAAAAAACAAGTACTTCATAATGTTACAAACTTTATTCATAGCCGTGGCAATATTCATCATACAAAACTTTATATCATAAATCCACTATTTCATGTACAAATGTCGAAGCTTGGCTTTAGTATTAGTAGGTCGGTACAAAGCAACATAGTGAAAAGTGTGTTTGCGGGCACGTGACATGTATAGGGTTTCACACGCATGCGTAGATGTTCCCAACATGGTTCGTGAGAAAGAACGTATGCTAATGATGAGAAACTGACACAACATCGTCACCAAATGTCACATACGTCATAAAATCTGAAGAAATTACGTCATTGCACCATGGGTGTGACAAGAGTGTTCGAAACCTAATCATAATCTACATGAAGTGATGTCATAATCCACTGGAAGTTACAACATAACATATGCAAAACAAGTTGTGATACGGCAATGTCCCTCTAACAAACTCTATTGTGATCAAGTGCTCTTTTTTCTTATCAAACTTCTAAAGCCACAACTACACACAAAGTGCTTTTAGGGAAATACTGAAGTGGAAGTCATATTTAACATATTCAAAAACAGAATTCATCTTGAGTTCAAAATTCAAATATATATTTTTGCACCTACGGACATTGAAACCATGGTTTTACAGACCAACCTATGAGGGACACCGCTATAGCTAGCATTGTGACATGGTTTTTCACTGCACATTTTCTGACAAGTTTACTACACTGAAAACTGCTGCACGGTATAGACTTCTCCCACGAACACATGTGAAACAGTAAAAAAAATGGCTCACGACACGATCGCCATGGTAACGGGTTCTCACACCGAGATCCCGGATGTTGACGTCACCGTGGACGACATACACACTTATGTCTTGTCCAATGGTGTTACAATAAACTTGGGTGACTGAGACTTCATTAGTAAGTACAAACGTGTAAAAATTCCCTACTCTAGGACACAAAGACACGGGACAAATATTTATGCACATATTTTTTCGCCGACGACGACACAGATTAGAGTCAACTTGGACTTGGGAGTTACATTCATCACTTTACAAAGAGCTTCGTGTAGTCTTCTTCTTTGTGGAAAACATCCTTGGTACATTATAAACATTTCTTAAGACACCATGCTTGGATCACTTGAAACATTCCCATCATAATTTCTGTTTGATTTTTTTGTTGTTGCTAGTCTTTTTTTTCATAGACCTTTAAGGAATTGATTTATTGCTAATCTATGAATTCAATGTAGCCAGAATAATCGCACACTGTTCAACACCAGGGCTTGGTAGCCAGGCCTGGCAGCCTGGAGTGGGTCCGGTCACGGACTTTCCGCAAACCCTTCCGAGGAAGACTCGTTTTCCAACAACACTTTTGCAACAAACCAACAAGTTTGCGAGCTGTCTCCCCAGAAGGGCGGCCTATTAGCAAGTATTGACTGGAAATTTCGATTTCTTGCCGGGCCAGGACGCTTGCCGCCTGGGTACGCCCAGGAAACGAGCCTCGTGGGGGACCGAGCGCGAGCCGAAATGTCACGGAAACCCCGGGCGCGGCGAGTTAGATCGGGCGATCGATACGTCCACTAGCCGTGGCTCGGGCAGACAATTACCAAAATCATCGCCTTCATTTTGTTAAATAGGATTTTCGGCGAGGTACGATATTGGGGTAATACACCGGGGATATGGATGGAATCCCTCGGATTTAGATCAGCTCAAGTGTTGAAATCACGGCCTGTGTGGTCTCCCCCGTGGTTTATCACTAGCGCTTGGTCCCACAACACCAAAGAAAGCCACCGACACTATAAATCCTTATAAAGTAACCAAGTCTCCATGTATTGGATACAAGGAAAATTGTGACGGTTGCATGCAACACTCCGAAATTTGTAAGTATCTAATTCAACACCTATATGAAGAAATTTCAGAAAGTTCAAATTAAAAGATATTTGTTTCAAGCAACCCAAGCACGGTGTCTAGCTAGGCTCGAAAGCCTCAAAGATTGATACAACATTTGGTTCCTCCAGAACTACACAGTCACACATAATGTCACATCTCGTTCTTTTCTAGTCATTTGTTGTTTCCTGCTGTTGTTGTTGTTTACGCAACAAACAATTGTTGACCAGTTTCCATCATATGAACAGCTCACAAGCCTTACAAAACGATCTTAGCGGTTGTGTTAGACCTCTGCTAGCTTTGGATTGACCAGCATGAACTTTTTTTTGTTGTAAGGCACCAAATATAAATAAATAGCTCATCGAGTTTAATACATATACATTCCTCTCTGTACACGGGTTAGCATATATTAGTGTAAGTACCGAATGCACACCCCCAAACAAGTGCTTAGAATGGTACAACCGAACCGGTACATATGAAGACGTAGAACACACATGATGTTCTAAAAACACCATGGTGTTCTAGGATTCTAGAACAACAGGTGCGTACCACGTCATCATTATGTACCGGTTAGGCTGTACCATTCTAAGCACCTGTACGGGGGTGCACCTTTGGTACTATACATTAGCTTCCGGAGCGAACAAAAAAGCGTAAAAGCCAAGTATCTTTTACCTCTTAATCAAAACTGCTAGGCTTCGATAGAATATTTCAAACATAATTTTCTTAAAACTCAAAATATAACAAGCTTTAAAATACACCATGTCTGTTCTCTCTTGATCAAATAAAAATATTGTCATAAAGTTTTCTACAAATCGCGTTTCGCAAAATGCCATCTGAAACCTTCCCACATAAAAGCCCTACCTCTAGGTTATAACGGAAGGGTATACTAGCCAGGGTTTTATATGTTTAAATCTTTTTAAAACTTTATCAAGCTAGAATCCACTATCATATTAACCAATAAAAAAAAACGTCACCCATGATACCAGCATGAGTTCTTATGGATATGGGATGTACTATTATTTTCTGGGGATGTTATAATACTTTTTAAAAACGGCCTAGATGTCATTTTTATAAAAGAAAACATACGTTTTCGTTTTGTTTTACTTTCCTACCCATCCTGAGAAAATAATCAGGTATTCCACATTAAAAAAATTATTAGTTTGTCCGTCTATATTAATGTCATTAGGGCAAGAAATTAGATGTTATATTTTGTTAGCACCGTGGATACTGACTGTACAATCCCCTATTTTCATCCATTTTGGTACCGTCCAAAGTAGGATGGCTCCAAAAAAGAGGACGAAAATATGGTTTTGAACAGTCATATCTCTTTTGCACATGTCCGCATGGGCCTATGAAATAAGAGTTTTAAAGTGTGAGAGGGGAACACTAAAAAGAGAGTTGGGCATCACTTCGGCAAGAATTCTAGGCATTTTCCTTTTTTTAAAGAAAAAATGATAAAAAAAGACTACGCAATTTCTCAAACGCTTTGGACGACAAACTCAACAGGCAACAAAATTTCATGTGGAAGGAAAAGAAATCTACAGAACAAGCTTTTAAAAAGGATGAGAAAAGCAAAGGCCAGCTCAAAAAGTGAAGAATTTCGAAACTTATGGTAGACTTTCTTTGTCAAAGAATCGGACTCTTGCTGTGAGTTTTAGGTCTGAAGATATTCAGCAGTATGAAAGTGGAAAGTGTTTTTAGACGAAGGAGGATGTGTTTAAGAGTTGGTCATTTCTTTCCCCCTTGCTGTCCTAGCTTTTAGAATGGTAGGGTGTCCAGAAACAGGTTGTCGATCATGGGAGGGGTTGGCAAGAGATCCTCGAGTTTCAGGTAGAAGATGCGTTGCAAACCCTGCACACTGAGCGTGCGCAGTTCGGGCAGCTTGACCAGCAACTTGGAGAAGTAGTGCGGACGGTTCTGCGCATGCACGTTGTAGGTCACGTGGTCGCGGAGGGAGGAGATGATCTTGTTCTGCAGCTCTTCCACTTTCTCCGGCTCCTTCAGGCCGTGGCGCTCTGCGCATGCGTGAGGGAAAAGAAAAAAAAGACGAGGATTACTTTCAGGGACAACGTCAAGTCCAAGGTCATTTTACAAGGTCAAGTTCACGTTTCATGTGCAAGAAAATGAAGCCTTTGAAAACCGGAAGCTGAACCTCTGCTCGGAGAGCAGTTTCTTGGCATGCAATGCAAACATGCAAACTTTATTTTCTTCCTTTGCCTTGTTCTTGTTTTAAAGTGTTTTAAGGCCTTTTTTAGAATGTCAATCAAATAGTTACACAAACAACTAGACATTGTTTTGGAAACGGTCAGGCGTTTCTTATTATTTGGCAAAACAAACTTCCTTTTTGCAGTAATGCCTGCAATATTACCTTTCTAGTTTTACATCGATGAAGGTTAGATATCCGTGTAATAAGACACGCCAAAGAAGCAGTTACTCAAGCAACTGGATATGATTTTGGAAACGGTCAGACGTTTCAGATAGCCATCCGGTGTCGTTCTAGTTTGTGTGTGTGTGTGTGTGTGTGTGTGTGTGTGTGAATTTCTCTTTTTAAGTGTTTTAAAGCCGTGAGCTTACCCGTAATGAGCACGAGCGCCGCCATGCAGGCGAAGGCGGAAATGTCGACGTTCATGGCGTGGAGGGACTTGGAGAACTCCATGATGTAGTTGATCCACTCGCCGAAACTCCTGACGCACTGCTGCTGGTGTAGCACCGCGCCGTTACAGAACACAAGCCGCTCTTCCGACGGAGCAGACCTACGGGGGAGGGGGGCGAAAAATTGTCATGCTTCAGATTATTTTGTCCTTTGGAAAGGCACTTTACACGACTTTCCTTACTCCACCCAGGTGTAAAAAAGAAAGGGCCACGAATTGTCCAATCAAAAACATTTTCAAAGTGTCTCAACCAATCACAGCGAAGACCACACCCGCTGGCACCAGCCAATCTGCAACCAGTTCAGCTTGAATTGTCCAATCACAAAAAAAGATTGTCTGAACCAATCGCAGTGAAGACTGCACCTGCTCGTACCAGCCAATCAGCAACCATTTAAAAATCAAACTACCCAATCACTGTCAACATTGTTGCTCACCAGTAGACTAACCTCAAACACCTGACCAATGGCAGAAAAGACTGCACTTGTTCGTACCAGCCAATCAACAACCCGTTCAAATTCAAACTACCCAATCACAGACAATGTTGTGGCTCATCATTAGGCCATCCTAGGTTCGTACTAGCCAATAAGCAATCAGTTCAAATTCAAACTATCCAATCACAGACAAGGTTGCATAGCTCACCTGTAGGCCAACCTGAGTACGAAGAGTTCCAAGCACGCGGATTGGAACAGCAGCTCTTGATCCTCCTTCAGGAGGTCGGGAAATCCCGGAATCTTCTCGGCCCAAGTTCGGATGACTTCGATGGAGGAGCACAGCAGGTCGTAGAACTGCTGGACGCGCTCCGTGTCGCTCTTTGGACTCTCGCCCTCCTCCCCTGGCATTTTGAACTGCTCCAGGGGGCACGTGCAAAAGAGAGCATGTCCTTAGTATACATGTACTTTCTCTGTTGACATGTTTACAACATTCCCAAGGGAATTCAGCTGCTAGATAGAGTTTGGGAATACACATTTTCATTTTGTCTTGTACCTACAACATGTACAACAGCTGACAAAACCGACAAACCTAGCAGCGATAACCCCACTGATACTCAATTTCACAGATCTATACATCGTCGAAAGGCTCGTTTGTTGTTTTATAAAATGATATCTAGTTTGGTACTGTGCTCGGGACACATTTTCAACCCCTTGTTCGTCTAAAAAAATGTGTAGTCATGAAAACAAAAAGGTGCTTTCTATGGTGTAATTAACGATTTTTCAATGACATAAAATGAAGTTGCTTTTTCTTGCTTCAACGAATGGTTCTGTATGAAGATTATTGAATAGAATATTTCTAAAAACCCAGTGTAGGTACTAACCAAGTTGTAGTTCAGTGTGGGTGGGGTTGGGCTTTTTCTTTTGCTTCAATGAATGCTTCTGTGTTAAGACTATTAAATAGGATACTTCTAAAAACCCAGTGTAGGTACTAACCAAGTTGTAGTTGAGTGTGGGCGGGGACGGGCTGGAGTCGACGTGAGCGCGCACCAGGGCGGTGATGAGGCTGACGGGCGGGGACGGAGGGGACTGCTCCTGCGGGCTCTTCGGCTTGGAAGGCAGGCGGCCCCGCCGACCCTTCAGGCTGTCCGTGCGGACAACTACAACGGGAAATAACACAAACCTTCATTTGCAATCTAGTTTTGTATACTATCTGTATACACATGTGGTGTGAAGCTAGGGTGGCGCCCATCTCTGCGGCTATAGTAACGGTAGAAAACAAGCTGTTACAAATCTTCCTTTGCAACTCATGCTATGTTCTAGATATTCTGTATAATTTTTGCACACGGGTGATGGCACATAGGGCGGCGCCCGTTTCCGTTTGTATAGCCTTGGGCCACACAAATGTACAAGCACTCCAGCGTGTTCAACTTTTGAAAAGTGTCCCAGGCAAAAAATGTTAGCATTGTTGCATTGCATTGAAGAAAATGTGATACGCACCTTCTTTGACCATGCCGACAGCCAGGCATTTCTGGAAACGGCAGAATTGGCAACGGTTCCGCCTTCTCTTGTCCACCGGACAGTTCTTGTTTCCCAAACACACGTACTTTGCGTTCTTCTGAACCGTCCGCTAATGACAACAAAAACAACAAGAAAATTTAGATTCCATTCAAGCTCATCTGTGTTTGTGATTAACAGAACTAAATCTTTGTTCCAACACAAAATGTTAGCACATAGACTTTTCAACTGTAGAACTGCAGCCATCCTCGAAATTCAAGTGAGCAAGCACTGGTGCTTATGTCACGTGATGTTGCGGACAAGTGACGTCAGTAAGGAAGTTCGTACCGCCCGCCGACTCTTTTGACCAAAGGTTTGTTGGAACAAAGTTTTGCCCTGTTGTTTTCGTAAATCAACAAAAGGTGGGGACATACAAGGGGGTAAAAAAAACCTCTTTTCTACAACTCGGATGAATCGTATGTGTTCTAGTATTACGCTTTAGACAGCAACGGTACCTTGAAAAACCCTTTGCAGCCCTCACAAGTCCGGACCCCGTAGTGCTGACAGGCTGCGTTGTCGCCACACACTGCGCATGTCCCTTCTCCGGTGCCCTTTGAACTCGACCCTGATGACGACACCGGTGGTGGATGCAGCTGCGCATGCGTGAGAAAAGGCAAATAAACAGTTAACTACAAAAACTTCCATCATCAGATATGGCCTGGTTTTTATAATCATTCCTATGATTACAAACGCCCGAAGCATATAGTCGCATTATCAGCACAATTCTGTAGTTATTGGTCAATCTGTTGCGTAGATTAACCCTCAAGTGCCGTTTTACCAAAACAATGAACCAAGAGTCGTCCTACTTTCTTTCCAATCAATTTTTCGTACGTTCTTTTCATTTAGAGGAACTCGTCAACAACCTGTTTTGCGCTTTATTTTTTCAGAACTCTGGTGTCAACGACCTGATTTTGCGGATCCTTCTTTTCAAATTTGCAGCAGATAAACAACACAAGAGCCGTTTTGAAATAAGATTTTTCGAGAGGTTGAAAATCCTCCATTACCGAGTATTGTGTTGTGCGCGTCTTTAGTTATCGATTGAACGTTACATACTACTAAAGAGATGATTTAAGGACTGTATAGCAGCGAAAGAGAAAATTACTGTTTTCCGGGAGAGGGCTCTTTGTAAATCACTCCATTGTTGGCGTACCAGTAGAAAATTGTACGAATTTGAAGACTGATTGAAGTAGTTTCGCTGTGCGTCAGCTTATAACGCATTTCGGTTTATTTTAAACTCTAAAGCTAGTCAGCGTAATGTCATTTTATCATATTTTTCGTTTTCGAAAGCTACCGCGCTTATCATACCGTAAAGAGTGTGGGCTCTTCCTAGTGTGAGTGAATCAAACCTTACAGTCTGGGTTGACATCTTGCAAAGGTGTTAGTCACCTGTAATGTCAATCCATCAACAGATGTGGTAAAACAGAATAAATAAGTAAATGGTCCTACCCACCTGTTGACCGGGCCGCATGTAGAGTGGCGGCGGATATCTGCCGATGCCTGGCCCGTAGAACTCGTGCTGCATGCCCTGGAACCCTCCCTCATACATCATGGGCGGGTACGGCGTGGTGGGCGTAGAGGGCGGGGAATGCTTGAAGAACATGTGGCCGCCGTGTGGGGACATGGGCCCTGTGCCTTGCAACATTTGCGTGTTGGTGGGGTAGTCGTATTGGGACGAGTAGGTAGGGGTGGGGGGCGGGGAGGGTTTATAGTGGTCCATGTGTGGGGAAGGGTTCTCGTCTGGATGTTGGTACGGCATGTTCGACCCGCCGTTTTTGGGCTGGTACAGGCAGCTGGGTTTGGTCTCGCCGTACACGTCCACGAAGCTGGGTAGGGGCTTGTAGTCCTGGTGGTACCCGGCGTGCTCCATCCGCTCCATGTGTTCGGACATACGCAAGGCGGCCTGGTCCGCCGAGCCGTTGTAGTCCATCGGCGGGGAGTGGTAGTGCTCGCCCGGGAGGTGGTCGGGCTGGTACACGGCGGCGCTCTCGCCGTAGTAGGAATCGTAGGAGTCGCGATTGACGGTGGTGGCGCCCGTTGGGGATCCACCGTACGAAGCCTGGTAACACGGCATGCTGCTGTGCGTGTGTGTGTCTGTGGCTGGTCCTGGACGTGTCGTCGTGGCCGTGCCTTCGCGGTGCGACGTCAAGGGGCTGACCAAGGGCGTGTAGGTAGCGCTGGGCTGGTTGCCAGGAGACGGAGACACACCCACCGACGCTGGGGAGGATGGCGAGCTTCCAGAACCTGGCGGGAGAGAGAAAGAAGAAAATCCATGAGAAGAAATCCCTGCCTCTCTCCCAGAATCCCATAATGCTTTAAACTAGCACTTTCAGGTCGTACGTTCGTCTGCAAAGAATGTGTAAACCCATTCAGAAGAAAAACATCTACACAGAAAAATCTAAGATTTCAGAAAGTAGACCTGGTTACGAAAAAAAAGAAGGAAAATCCATGAGAGAAAATCCCTGCCTCTCCGTCATAATGCTTTAAACTAGCACTTTCCGGTCGTACGTTCGTCTACTTCCACCTGTAAGGAATGTATAAACTCAAACAGCAGAGAAAAAAAAGAGACTACGCAGGAAAATTAAAGATTTCAAAAGGTAGACCTGGTGACAGAAGCTTAGAAAATCATTCAAGGGAAATCCCAACTACTTCACTCAAGATACTTTATCCAAGCAGTTTCCTGCCTGACTATCATCTAGTCCCATAAGACACATGTACAGCCCTAACTCCGTACAAATTCCCACCTGAAATAGAAATAGATATCACTACCGTACAGGTATACATACATGCCTCATGTTAGTATTTAGTACATGTAGGTTCTATCCTAGTGCAAAATTAATCACCTTCATGCCTGACAGGGAAGCAAGCTAGGAAAGAGGTCTTGTAGTTCGACATGCTGCGCAAAGACCATTGGTCAAAGGAACAATTTTGCGGGGGAAAGATTCTCTCAAAAATTACACAGATGTGGGGAAATGAGATTTCCAGAATCTAAGGAAGATGGGAGTGATATTAAAAAAAAACGCCATACCGTACAGCCTATCAATGAACATATCTAAGGCATGTGAAAGAAACAATACTTCTGAACATAAAAGAAACAACGGTTGATCAATGAAAAGATGTAAGTCAAAAGGCGTCATACAGTTCTTCGACAAAATGTAGGTAACATTCCTTGAAATGAGATTCTCTTTTCATGGCCCTACGCAACATAAAAAACCTGTTATTAATTATATCCACATGGTGACCAATATTGAAAGCAATCAATAGCAAATGAAACACTTGTGAGGAATGTATGAACTCAACCCGAGGAAGGATAAGAAAACTACACAGAAAGATCAGAAGAGGATTCTAAAAAATCTGAGTGGTGAGGGGAAAATTGATAAAGGAATCGAAGCAAATTCACCTGCTTATGACCTTCTTAGAGGATGTATTTAAACCTAACCAGAATAAGAATACCAAAAAAAAAGAAACTACGCAGAAAAAATTCAAAACTAGTAAGGGAAAATTGCTAAAGGAATCAAAAGAAAATCCACCTGTATAAGACCATCATGGAGGTTGTATAAACACAAACAGAGTAAGAATACAAAAAAGAAACTGCGTATGCAGAAGAAAAATGTCAAAACTCTATCTATTGAGGAAAGAATTGCTAAAGGAATCAAACCAAATTCACCTGCGTAAGACCTTCGAGTAGGATAATACGCGTACCACACGACTTGCATCATCGTTATAGGCCGACCGCTTTGCTAGAGTCTCTGTACACGAGTGTTAAGGCAAGGAGGGCGTTTGCTAACTAGACAAGAGAGCCAGGGTGCCCGCCGCCGCACTACCAGGAGCACAGAGGTTAACCCTTCCCGTAACCTCTCCCAACTTCGATCCGCTCGCGAAAATTGTAGCGGCGAAACCCGCGAGAGAGCCGGCCGGGATTTAATTACGCAAGTTTCCGCGGGGAAAAGTCGAGTTCGACGCATCGTTATTGTGAAAATATATATATTTGGAAAGAGAGGAAGTTAGTTACTTGAGATCCTTACCAATTATCACCGAGCGCTGGTGGACATGTGCCGGCGGCGACAGGACCACCTCCCACCGCAGACGGTCGTTAATGAAGCCGTTAACAAGCATGGGTCCGATCATCCCCGAGTGCGTATCAACGTGGCTATGCTACACCACAGCGTAGATTGCCGCACTTTTGTGTGACAGCCTCCAGCGTCATCTTCCGTCCCACGCACTTTTTTCCTACCCCAGGGATCGATAGTAAAGATCTACGACCACCACCAAACAAAAATATTTCCCAACGAAAAGTAGAGATTTTGTAGCAGCCAAATTTTCTATTTTCGTGCATTCTTTGTTGCTTTGAGGGTAGAAAATTTTTTGTGTTGCGCTCTAGCTTAACGTTTGAAATTAGCTGAGGAAAAAGACTTTTGCTTGATACAATGTAGGGATTTGAGACTGCCCCTTATCGGTCTTACGCAGTTGAAAGCAGTCGACACCTTTTCCTCACCGTAACGCCGTCGCATCAAAGCCAATTATGCACAAATTTTAGCGCAAAATTAATGGACCAGCGTTCTGCCCCGACTCTCTCAGTTCCGAACGGGCAGATTTTCACGGACGCCTTATCGCCGTGACCCCCGCTATCTCAGGTGGATCTTTCCGACTTAAGAAGTTTTTCCTTCAGAGATGCGTCCTAAACCGCGAGATCATGCCGAGGATTCGGCACTACTTAGTCCTTAAGACCGACAAATGCGCCGGACATCCATGGCTCTGAAGTTCTTTTGTTTTAAAACTTAAAAGACGATGACGCACGCTTCTACAAGGCCACCACAGATAGTCACTACTTTCTCCATACAGTATCCATTGCCCGGGACAAAAACTGTAGCAAAAAAAAAAGAGCCTAGAGATACAAGGCTTTTCTCAGGGCGGCCCAGGGAGTGTTTCTGGGTAGGCATGTTGGCCCCGGAGCCGGAAAGCTAGCTTATGTAGACCCTGACACTAGCCTGGTTTCTAGGCTACACAATATCTTGTCGTTGCCACAACCGTCTACTCCTGTTACACAGAGCCGAAAATTAGCCATCGTGTCGTAAATGGGAAGAATAAAGCTAACCGGGCAGTTTTCCCCTAAGAGTGCTTCCCCCTAGAGATAATGAGAGGCATTATTCTTGAGGGACTGTTACGGGACTTGTCAGTGGCTAGGTATGAGTATACGCGCCGTCGCTGTTCAAGCCCGGCTAACTCAATCCAGCGCGCCCCTTGCAATATGTTTAGAAGCGTAGCCGAACGCCACAAGCGTAGCACGTCCAGGATGTGAACTTTGCGGTTGTTGCACCCTTCCCTGGTTAGCCATCTGTTTTCAGCTAATAGAGCTATTAACACGTTTGACAGGTGCGCAAGGAACAGTCACACACCTTGGTAGATAAGACGTCTCGACTCAAGGAGCGAGCTTCGCGTCACTTTCTCCCAAGACGACGGGTGAGTCCCCACAAGTTAACATCGTTCTCTAGAATCACTCGTTCCCAACAAGTCGAATGTTCAATTTGTAAACCGTCATGTTTTGAAAGTTGGAAACCGCTACAGTTTGAATTTGGAAACCGTTACACTATCGTTCCCAAGAGCTACAATGCGGCCTAGCTATTGTTTACTCTTTCTTGTGAGTTGTGTACTTCTCTTGTGATGCCTCTTTTGTTTTTGTTCAAAACTTAGCCGTAAAGAAGTTTTTTTGTAGCACGAGCGACATGTATACATTTCTGGTGGGCCCCGGTATAACGAATCTAGCCTTCACCAGGCCTTCCTACGGGGTGTGGGGATCGTAGAATTCGGTAAAAAAAATCGGGAAATTGGCCAGGTGAGTCAGTCCACGCTTAGGTTCATGTTTCTCCTGCGCGACCGACCAACTCCTCTGGTAGCTTAACTCCCATGACACACTATTCTCCCTATAATGGCTAGCGTAGTCAGTCTGGTAGAGACTATAAGGTCCCCTTTCCACTAGACGGCGATCGCGCTGCGCTCTCACTGCGACCTAAATAGGATATGTGTAACCTTTGCTTTCACACTGGGTAAATCATACAAAACGTAAAAGTGTGACTGAGAAGACAACAAAACACGCAAAGTGTAAAAAAAATTCGTTTCTTTTCTATACAATTCGTTGGGCGATCTTTCATATTTTAGATCGCAGAGAGAGCGCGGCGAGAGCGCCGTCCTAGTAGAAAGTGGGGTATAACGAATCAGTCGGCAGGAAAACGGGCCATAAAGATTGTTTAATCGTTCTTGTGAGTTGTGTACTTTTCTTATGATGCCTCTTTTGTTGGAGCTCACGTAAAAAAAAACTTTACCGTAAGGTGGTTTCTGTAGCACACACAACATACATGCGTTTCTGGTGGGGCCCGAAATATAGTATAAGGAATCAGTCGGCAGGAAAACGGGCCATACGCCGGGATGGTGGCCGACCAACTTCTCTGGTACCAAAACTCCCCTGGCAAACTATTCTCCCTATAATGGCCAGCCTAGTCAGTCTGTTAGAGACTATAACGAATCAGTCGGCAGGAAAACGGGCCATACGCCGGGACGCCCCGCGGGTGTCCACTGTTTGTCCTTCCCCGGAAGGGATTGATGGCTTCTCGGCCATCCCAGGCGCTCCCAGCCAATTCCGTACGGCAGGGGTGAGGCGCCCGCCCAACCCCTGTTCCACTCCATGCCTCCGGTGATGAGATTTCCGCCGAGTTTCACCTGTTGGTCTCGCTCGGAGGAGTGGCGCTCGTAGGAGTAATTAGAACTACGGCGTTATCAGCAATAATTTAACCACCTGGGCCCGTCTTCTTGCCGGGGATAAGCCATGCACGTCACATATCAACTGTCACGTCCTATCTCTGTAGATAGCGCCCGGTGTGGCCCGCCGTCTCAGCGCGATTTCGGAGCGTTTTTTTTTTCGTGGATCGGTGACTTCCATGGCCCTGGTGATGAAGTTTTCACTGAGTGGTCCTACGTGATTCCATGTTTTCACGCGATTCTACGGGTCTTTTTTTTCAAATACCGTGGATTGGTGACTTCCATGGCCTTGGTGATGAAGTTTTCACTGAGTGGTCCTACGTGATTCCATGTTTTCACGCGATTCTACGGGTCTTTTTTTTCAAATACCGTGGATTGGTGACTTCCATGGCCTTGGTGATGAACTTTTCACGGAATAGTCCTACGTGAGTCTACTCTACTACCGCCGTGGAAAAATAACTTCCATGGCCTTGGTACAGAAGCTTACCAGGCGATTCAAGTTATCACCTGAATGTACAAGTTTCTTCTTTTTTTTTCAATTATTGTGGATTGTTGACACCCAAGGCCTTTGTGCTGAAGTTTTCACGGGCGATTCTAACACGATTCCACGTTTTTCAAATGCCATGAATTGTTGACTTCCCTTGTCTTCGTGCTAAAGTCTTTAACTAGCAATCCCACGTTTTTACGCGATTCCACATTTTTTTTCCAAACGCCGTGGATTGATAACTGCCCTGGCCTTGGTGCTGAAGGTTTCCCTTATGTTGTTATCATCGTATTGTTGTGCCAATGCGTTGAATCGGACCTGAGTTTTGTCTGTGATTCTCACTTGTTCAGCGATCCACCGTAACGAAAACCAGGTTACAGACCGTGGGTTCACTTTTTCATGGCCACACTATTCACCAAAGAACGTGGATTGTTGACTTTCACGGCTGCGGAATTGACTACGTTTATAGTGATGAACTCCACAGTGAATGGACGGAGTGACATTTTGTATTTTGGCAATGTCACAACAATATGTCACAACATTTTCGGTGAAGTTCAAAGAAGGTTTATATCTATACCTTTTAGCACAACTATAGGATAATAACAACACAGGGAAAACTTGAACGACCAACCATCGTGTTCGTTTGCTCCACTACAACGACAATTTGTCAACAAAGGAAATTCAACCGAGTCAAGTAGAACTGGCCAAGTATAGGTTGTTTGTATTTCCTTAACATTTCTGTCCTCAGCTATTGAATGCTTTACTTTAAGAATGAAAGTAGCAGTATAAGGCAGTTTGAAATGTTGAAATTACATATCAAAGGAGGCTTATAGTTTAAGATATGCTTCAAGCCCATTTATGTCAAAGTATAAGATATGACAAATGGATTGTAGTATACTTTGATTTATATGACTGTGTTGTACAAGTTCACAACATGATTTTAGAATGAAAGAAGCCGCTTAGTTTGTCAATGACATACGGGTCTCTTACTAAACGCCGCGAAGTCCTCGTAGCGCTATTTCTGTTTTTCACACCGCGAATGCTTCAGTGTGCGAACAACATAAGTGCGGATCATCATGTTTCATTGTCTGCCGGTGCGTCAGAAGCCTGTGATTTTCTACAAGGGTCCACTCCACGTTCGGCCCCTGTCGTACTCTGATTACTCTCACACGGACTAGTGCCTGAATTGGCCACCCCGTCTCCTACTCAAGATGATCTGGCCAAAATGTCAAGAAGAAACGAAAAGACATAGCAGGCGAGACAAGAAGTTTAAGAACCTGTTTGCAATTTTGTGGCCCCAATCTAAGACTCACTTTACCCCCCTTCGTTGTCAATTTCCACCAACAAACGTGAATAAAAGCGGGCATTTATTAGACCAATGGTGAAACTATAATGCACGATACTGCTTTCCGGATTTCAAAGCTTCGCTGAAAGAAGCGTAATCTTTGATCCCGCTTAGATTTTTTCTGCGCTAATGCCTTAAATCACAAGCTAAGCACCATGCCTCTAGCTAAGATACTCAAAAGGACCCTGTCGTCTGCTTCCTCGTGGGCTATCAAGGATGAAAGACTGTAGAAAGGGAAAAGCTGTGATCCAATTTTCTCAAAGCAAGCACCGGGCCACAGCGCTCCTGTTTTGTTTATCTTTTTGATGGACATCATCAAGAAGATATACTAGAGATCACCCACTCCCGTGCATTAACCACCTGATTCCTACTGGAGTCGGGTTACGGGGAGAGAAAAACCGGAGCGTACACTGATCCGTCTGCTGACACTAAGATGACACTAAGACCATCATCAGAAGGAAAACCTTGGAAATGCATACGTGAAATCTTCACTTAACGAAGGAAGCAACGGATGGACACAGATGCAAACAACTTCCAGGCTAGGGGGTCGCTTTGCTTGCGTCAGAGGGACATTAGTGAGATCCGTTCCAAGAAAGTACAGCGGCTTTTTGAAAAACAAAAAGCATTAAGTGTGCCAAGGGACATCTGCGAAACGCATTTTCATAGGGCGAGATGCTTACAAAGCTCACCCAACTAGTTCACTGAAAATGTTGTTGAATGTCTCACAAATTCGCAACTGAATAAAACAAACAAGAATTAGAATCGTGAATGACGTGACTAAATTTACTTTTGTACCGAAGAAATGTAAAACAGCAAAATAAACTTGAAGAAAACACCAAACAGCAAAATACAATTGGAGAAAAACACAAAGCAGCCTAATTATTGGAGAAAACACCAAAGAAGTATCAAGTTAGTGTACTTTTCGTTGGGAAGCGCCCAAAGTTTTTCTTTGGTTGACAAAAACATTTCCCCATAGGTGAAAACATTTGCTTGATTGCGACAACAGGTTGTAGACGAGGCAAAATCACACGCTTGAACACGTCACCATGCTAATTACTAGAGGGGTGTCGGCAAACCAGCAAAACACTGTCAGAGCGCGCTGATCACATTAATTAGTGATGAAACCACGGAAGGCGGTGGTTTAATCCGGCATAATGGCGCATCACGACAGTCGGTACTTACCAAACAATAGCACACACGCAACTCCAACAACCCGCAAAACTACACCACAATCCGGAACAAAATCGTCTCATCCTTTCCGGAATTCCGTTTGAGACAGATTAGACAGTATCCCCGCGTAGTCTTCTTTCCTAGTCCCGTTGTCCTTTATTTCTGCTTTATTGCTGGTAGCGTATCTGTAGATTAAGTCATCTAAGGTACCTCCAAGGAATTACAACTGTACCAAATCAGGCGTCAAATGATGTTTCCTTTGGTATTGAAAATTGTCCAACTGTAAAATGCCTCTCACTATTCTTATTTTAGGATTCTTTCTTTTTGTAAGGAATCTGGGATTCTCCAGAACAAATATATCTCACAGTATTGCACGAGAATATGTGATAAAAACTCAAATTTCTTGGAAAACCCCAAAGTAATAGTACTGGAATTCAACACAACAGTATACAAAACAAATATCGTATCCATGATATTTTACAAAAGATTTTTACCCTTGATTAGAAAATTATAGAATGTCGCTTTTGTCATCGCACTTGGTAGGAATTTCATCTCGATTTGGAAGCCGTTAATTCAAGCCTTTGATTTTGAAAACGGTAACTATTCCAGCTTTCATTTTAGAAACCGTTACACTTCCGATTTTAAATTTGAGCACATTAACCGTCACAATTCGAATTTTGAATTTGAAAACCGTTACAAATCGAAGTTTTGAATGTAGGAACCGTTACAACAATGTTTGAAAGCCAGACAAAGCCGTTCTGTCGCGTGGCTTCAATTGTCTTAATGAAAAACGACAGCCGACAAACGCAAAGCGCTTGTTTGATTTCCCAGATTGCATTAATTAGAAACAGGGAACAATGGCGGCACGGAAAATATAATGATGAATTAAGTTAAGTGGTTTGGTGTTGGTAGAACACTTGCGCAGCGACAAGACGGAACAATCGCGGCATTCAGGTGTCCTTTACGATTTCCGTAGAGTTTCACACATCCCCGTGCGTGGCTCGTTTCAACATTTCTGTACAACTCGATTCATCCTTCAACAAGATTCGTTCTTCAACACTTACACATCTGATCTCAAAGTAGTCAGTATTGTACCTGCCTCTATTTTATACCCTGAGAAAAAATCACACACTGTTATGTCAATATTAGGTTACCATTATATATTCTTGATTCGACATAGACTCGAGTCGTAAGGATGATATACTTTCAATAATAGTTGGAAGAGTGAGCATTTTTTTTTTCAGTTTTGTGCAACTGAAATTCTAGAAGCGTTCCTGTGAGTGATTGACATATGTTCAAACGTAATGCGAACGCGTACGAATCTCAAATGTGGGTTACTTCCCCCCCTCTGACTGTGTTCCGAACCCACAGTGCGACTGTGGCATTTTCCTGCATAGGTGCCTTATATACTCTAAAGGTTACGGATTCCACTGTCATGTATTTAAAACTCAAACAGTAGAATATTTGTCTCTGTATGTTAAGGAAGAATCGCTTTGGCAAGACCGTTGTGGAAATTGTGGTGCGCCGACATTCCGTGAGTGTCATTCTCTGTTATTTGATACTTCAGAAATGCGTTAGAAATAGATATATTTGTGTAGGCATTTAATATGACGTTACACAGGTTAGATTAAGGGAATTGTATTCGGTTCTGTTTTGAACGGGCGGTATGCTTTAACCATTAGTCCTGTCCTTGGTACTAGTTCGGCATCTGTGGTAGCGCTCTGGCGGTTTTGTCGGCCTAACGCGCACACAATGCAATGTGTTTTCCGTCTGGGGGAATAGCGTTAGAACAAATTAGCAAGGAAGAGTTTTCTGACAACGCGGACAAAAAGGCCGCTTCTTCTGCGCGCAAGGTGTTGAGCGGACAATGCGGCGGACCGCGTGCGATTTACCGATACGGCTATCGGGGCCGGCCACGGGCCCGCACGCACACCCCTCCCGCTAACGACGAGACGAATGGGCCCCCTGAGAATCGGGAAACCCGGCTTGCTGAATGCCCGAGCCGTTCTCCGAGCATATCGGGAACAAACTCACCGGAGCGAGTCCTGTCAAATCAAACTTGTCTCACCATATGTTGTGGCGAAGTGTGCGGAAATTGTCGGTTTGAGGCAGACAAGACAGAGAGGGCGAGAAAGAAAAAAATCGCATTTTCTCTTTGCTAGTACAAATGATTGCTTACGGGATTGCTGCTTTGCTACATTTCTGCGAAGTTTTCTGTTCTGTACCTTTGCAGATTTTTGATATACATAAAATACAGTATGACTGGTGTATCTACTGGTTAATTTTGTGTCGCTAATGACAACACAAGCGCACGGCCTCTTGCATGGGGACTGGGCGGTTCTAGAATCGAATTGGTGGCGGCGGGCCCAGAAAAGGCGGGGACGGGGGACGCACCTGAGGTTAAAATTGTTTTAAATACGAACTGAATCGACGGCTCACTATTAACACCAATATTATTTCACGTGTAACCTCTATGAATACATTTTTGATTTGGGCGGCATAGCACCGGACCGAATGATATTCCCGTGCTCTTTCAGCCAACAGAATCGTCAAATCACAGCTCCGACTAAGAAAAATTCCACGCCGAGATGCAATTTTTTCCTTAATCTTACAACTTATTCTTTAAGAAAAAAAAACATGTACGCTGTATTTTCTGCTAAAATGGCAAGAAGGAATATCTGTACGTACAATTTGAGGACAAACAATGCTGGACCACAGTTGTACATGTACCGTTCAATTCTATGCATATATATATTTGTTCGACTTGGTACACTGTATATATCTACTCATATAGACTGCAATAGCGCTCAAAAATGTCCACAATTCGGTCTGAAACAAGTTGGAAAGAAATATCTAATAGCACAAATATGGTATGTACTTTTTTTCCACGTAAAATAGGTTACAGCAAGACAGGGAACGTGCAATATTTGTGGTAGCGATCATAAAAGCTGTTCACGTCTGTCGCAAAACGCTCGCTAAGTCCCGTCATAATCTTTCCTCCTTTCATCTGGAGATTCCTAATCCCGTCAAGAGCGTTCTGGTCGCCATGGAAGAGATCTGGGAGACATTTGTAAACAGATCTTTCGCTTTAAAGGCTTTGGTGGGTTAGTTTTAATCGGGAGGAACAGCCTGGGAAGCGGCGAGGCTCCCCCGGCGGGAAAATGCGGATGCAGCCACGGCCACAGCGCTGCAAGCGTCGGCAGGGCTATCTTTGGCAATTAGTTCTAGTTTCTGAACGTATACATGAATATATCAGCATTGTGTGCAGAAATTCAGCCCTCTTTATAAACAGACGTTGTTGCTATAGTTCCTGCTTTGCACATAGGAGTCAATTTTGGCGATTCTTGGTGGTAGAAATTAAGAGAACGTTAACGTTAAGTCACCATTGTTTCGCGACACTGTTAAGATTAGCACGAGCGGTGTTTTGTTCAGGCAATGCTGTAGGCTCTTTCTCACCGAGAAAAGAAACCGCCTCGGGATATTTAAGGCTAAACTATATAGAGAGTTTCCAATTTGTACGGTTGGCTATTCACACGATCACAATGCAATTTTTCTAAGTGTCCGAAAAGGACGAATTCGGCGTAATAGAGACAAAAACGGCAAGAAATGGGAAACGACAAGCTACAACTACGGTGTATTGAGCGGCGGTAAAATCTTCATGAAACAATTTGGGGGTAATATTCCACGTCTAACACCCGCCCCGGGCGCTTCTGCCAGCCAAATCTCGCTACTAATCCAAAGAGAACGGTCGCGAACGGAATATCAACGAAGGAGGTTGGTTCTAGAGCCGGGGAGAGAGACAGACATTGCCGTGGGAACATTTCGGCCGCTTCAGATTGAGTCTTCGCCGACGAAATCTAAGGAAGTCGCCGCGGACTGCTTGGAGGTGGCGAAACTACACACCCGTACGTCTTGCGGCACCTTAGCTGAAGAATTGAGGAAAGCTTCGCTTCGGGAATAGCGCATGGTTTAGACTGAACGTTACTTTGTACGGATATCCAAGCGGAGAAAGTAAAACAATTTTATCTCTGGCGCTAAGAAATATCAAGAATTGGAGAAAACTTCTCCTCCCGCTCGCCCAGTAGAAAGAAAGAATACTACTGAACGCGGATTTGTCTAATTGTAAAAAGAGTATCAACCCAATTGACAATAAATCCGAGCTGTGTAAACGGTATACATCATCACATTGTACGTTCCGTACAGTTTTGACGGCACCAATGAAAATGCACATAAATTTCCATACATCCAAAACAAAGCGCGAAAGATTCCGTAAATACCAACGAACACACTCTATATGCGCGGCATATGCCGTGCTCTAAGTGGAAGAGAAAGACGCAGAGAGAGAAGAAAAAAAGGGCGCCCGGGTTGAATAAAAGCATTCGGGTACGTACCATCCAACTCAGAAGCGAAGGCGAAATACTTAAAGAACTCCACCTTGGTCCACACTCGTCCAACACCTCTCACAGAACGGAGCTACCGCCACATGTCCGGTCAGCGCGAATTCCAGTCGCACACTAAAACTGCGATCTATGGAACAGATCATGCAATTATCCATTGCATTATATGATCATGCCTGTGTCCATATTTCTATTATGCCCGCCATAAAACTGATATTAACCCATGCAAATCATGGCGAGGGGTGGGGGAGGAATAATACACACTCCGGACTGGTTAATTGAAGATAGGTACTGACGTGTGCTATAAATATTTTAGGCCCCTCCATTTAATTTTCTCCAATAAGGGGAGGAAGCGCTCTGAGTGGTAGGAAGTTAATTACTTTGCGGGGAAGAAGCAATCAGGCCTGCTGATTGGATGTCACGACATGGTGGGGGTTCTATCTTGTCCTCGTCCGCCGGACGACAAAACCGGCGCCGTTAGAACCCAAACTTTCGCGCGAACCACGTAGGGTGGGGAGGACCGAGAAACAAGCCATGGGGTTCGTTTAGAAGCGTACGTGTGCGCGCGTGCGGGCGTTCGCGTTCTAAGCCTCATCGCACGTGCATGGGCGCTAACTAACTGTACACGTCCCGCAAAATAAAACAAGTCGTCAACCATCCGCAAACAATACATTGTCATCATAAACAGATAAATATCTAATGCCGAATCCCCCCTCGGGAGCGCGCGCATTCATCCAGCGAACAAAAGCTCTTGCCTGGAGCGACGTGTCTCTCCCCGTCTTCTAATTCCATTAGGAAATTGATCTATAAAACGACAATTATTTATACGCTATATTGCTAATTAGATGAGTTTATTAATATTAGATGAGCCCACAATTGTCTGTGAAGTGTGTACTCGGATGGGATTGGGCTATAAATCACAGCGACAAGGTGGGGACACTTTCTCAACTTCTCGCTTTCCTACAAACGTAATTTCAACAAACTTCTAAGGTAGCTGAAACACGTCAATTAAACTGCTACATAATGCACCCTGGGTACAACGATAATAAATTAAGTTTGACAAAACCTTTTACCTACGTTACTTTCTGATTTCTACATTTCAATCGGAAAATCTATTTCAACTTATTCTACTTTTGCGGAGTCGAGATTTGATAGTCTCCAAGCAGACCCTACGATGCCATAAGATAGTATCAAAGCTTGCCAAGGAGTATAGCCGGCCAACGGGAGTCAAACGGTCATATTCACACAACTAGGCCGGCTTCACTCCTCTGCCAGCTTTTGATGCTATCTTATGCTAGCTACCGTAGGATCTGCTTGGAGACTAGAGATTCGACGCATCAACTTTTCGGTAGGTGGAGGATCTTCTGTAGATCGTGTTTTTGAGCGGGTCCCCGTCCTGTCGTGTGTTTTGTCGTGCTGGATGGTTACCATGCAAGTCGCGAGGACGGAACGACGGAACGCATTTCCTAGGGAGTGATTTAGCGCGGACCCGGGGCAGGAAACATCCGCCGCGCGGTGAGATAGATAGTCGCTATCCCCGCAACCGTGTCCGCCGAAATTTAGAAATATTGGCGGCGCCTCGGACCGTGTCGGGAAAAATTTGAAATATCGGAGGCGGCCGTAATGCGTGTCCAAAAACTTTACAAGTTGACATCGGCGTCACGGGGACTGGTCGCCATCGATACCATTCATTCTGCGTAATGGCCGCTCGGAGCTCGTTTTATCGGGCCTCGCGCGAGCCGTCCGACCGATAATGGAGTCATAAAGGACATCAGGGGACTGTGGAAGCGTGTCGCGCTCATGCTGAAGCCGTCACCGCGCGGTGTATACCCTTGTCAGTGCCAGCATCAGCCCCAATCTCATCCGGCGGCGATAGATGGGGGTCAGGACGAGGAATTGCCCCCGAGTTTCTGCCGCAGACAAAGTTTTGCTAGCTCCGTGGGGATGGTGATAATTGGAAAACTTATGTGGGGACAAATGAGACGAGAAGAGAGGGGAGGAGCTTTTGGAAAGTTGGAAAGTTTGTAAACTAGCGACAAATTGGAAAAGTTACGACTTTTGTGGGGACAAATGAGAGGGTAGTTGCTTTAGAAAGTTTGCTAGCGACGCATACAGCAGAAATTGGACGAGAAGAGAGGGGAGGAGCTTTTGGAAAGTTGGAAAGTTTGTAAACTAGCGACACATACAGCAAAATTGGAAAAGTTACGACTTTTGTGGGGACAATTGAGAGGGTAGTTGCTTTAGAAAGTTTGTAAACTAGCGACGCATACAGCAGAAATTGGAAAACTTATGTGGGGACAATTGGGACGAGAAGAGAGGGAGGAGCTTTTGGAAAGTTTGTAAAATTGGGAAACTTATGTCGGGACGAATGAGACGAGAAGACGAGAGGAGGAGCTTTGGAAAGTTTCTAAAATTGGAAAACTTATGTCGGGACAAATGAGAGGGGAGTTGCTCGGAAAGTTTGTAAAGTAGCGACACATACAGCAGAAATTGGAAAACTTATGTGGGGACAATTGAGACGAGAAGAAAGGGGAAGAGCTGTTGGAAAGTTTGTAAAATTGGAAAACTTATGTCGGGACAAATGAGACAAGAAGAGAGGAGGAGGAGCTTTTGGAAGTTTGTAAAATTGGAAAACTTACGTCGGGACAAATGAGACAAGAAGACGAGAGGAGCTCGAGGAGCTTTGGAAAGTTTGTAAAATTGGAAAACTTATGTCGGGACAAATGAGAGGGGAGTTACTCGGAAAGTTTGTAAACTAGCGACACATACAGCAGAAATTGGAAAACTTACGTGGGAACAATTGAGACGAGAAGAGAAGGTAGGAGCTTTTGGAAAGTTTGTAAAATTGGGAAACTTATATCGGCACAAATGAGACAAGAAGAGATCGAGGGGAATTGTTTTTGGAAAGTATGTAAACTAGCTACACATACAGCAAAGTTGGAAAACTTATGTCGGGACAAATGAGACGAGAAGAGAGGGGAGGAACTTTTGGAAAGTTTGTAAACTAGCGACACATACAGCAAAGTTTCACTATTGGCTAACTACGAAACGTCCTTTTTCCTTCTTTGCAATTTCTTTGCCATGTTTTGTATCAAAATAATAAAAGCTTAGTAAGATTTAACTGGCCTAAAAGTGAACTGACCGGCCGGCGGATAGCTGGATAGACTGCAAAAAACTGACTAAGATCCCGTGGCAACTTATTTGTCCCTATTTGGCCAAATTCTTCTCTTTTGTCATCCAGCTGACACTTTTGCTTGGAGACGAGAATGTTACAGTCACTAGAGTTTGGCTCTTCTAACTTGTACAACATTACGATGGATGGGAAGGCGGCATCCCACCACTTCTGTGGGTGCTCACGCCAGCCGTTTGGGACGTGGCGACAGACCAGACGAAGCGTACGGCGGCACGAGTGGTTGCGTTCGGTAACGATGTGAAATCACCATGGTAATAACGCACGACAGGTATCGTCCGGGAACTCGTGATTCTCCCAGCGATTTTCGCGCGATAATTGACCGGAAACTCCGCTCGTTTAGAGTGCTGAGGGACACGGCAAACTTTCCAAAGGATTTTCTTTATTCATTTGTCTTTTATTTTTTTGTGCGTCGCGAGAGAATGAAGTTCCAAGGTGCTGGTTTAGCGTATTTGTGCGGCTGTCAAAGAGAATCCTAATGGGGCAGTGTTTGGGGAACTTTGGGTGGAACAAATCTCAAACGAATTACAGTTTTTAAAGATATTTCATCATTCTCAAAGGGGGAAACCCTGCCACTACAGTTCTAAAGAGGAGAGTCTTGAAAAACTCTTTTTGATCATACGAAGCACGTAAGGTACGGATAACATTCCCTTTCGTGTATTTCTATTAACTAATACTCTTCAATGTCGTTCATAAAACAAAGGTACACACAAAAAAGGCCTAAGACTACGTTATCGAGGTTCCTTGCTCACAAGAACGCCTCCGTGCGCGCGTGGCGGTACTGCAACTCCGGGAAACCTTCGACGTCCAAGTTGACGACAATCGTTCACAAGACATAAAGGGGAACTACGATGTAACTTAACGGGAAAAAAAAAGATTATGGTGCGCGCCCCTTCCACGTGCGTGCGTAGGTGTATAATGAACCGGATGCCCAGATCTGTACGTACGGTTACCTTTACTTCTGACGTGGTGTTGCGAGATAAGTGCGAACAGTCTAAGACTCGCTCCGGGCGTTTTTCCTCTCTGACGCCTAAAAGTGCGCTAATTCCTCGTCTCACGTTGCATAGCAACCGCTCTTTGTCACCTAGCAACCATCATCCAATACGATTTTGTCTGTAGGAGGACGGTGAGGTAAAAAAAAGTTTGGCGGCGATACAAGATAACCAAGGTTTTCCTGACATGCGATCTACGGTTAAGCTAAGGGCACAACCCGCCGTACGTGCAATTTGTGCGTACGTTTTTTTTTTTGTTTTTTTTTTTTTTGAGACCATGTCCGCTACGTTTTTCTGAAAACGTTCAGGCTATACAAGGCAGGCGCGTCGCCCGCACTGGCACGTACGGGGGGCGAATCCGCAGCCTGATGGTACACAAAGTTTTGCCTGCACGTTAAGTTCTACGGCTTGTCTGCGTGCTCCAAAATCCGTCGGATTCCCTACGAGTTCGTACGGAGGCGGTACTTACCACTTACGGATAACAAAAGATTGCCGACGTTTTGGCACGTAGACGGGTTGTGCCCTTAGCTTAAGAGGCGGCCCACCTTGCTAGATCCTCAGTAGGGAGCCCCGTAAAACACATCTGAGGGCTTCGCTCCAGCTTATGTTGGCTTAATACCAAGGGCCGCTAAGTTAAACCACAAAATCACAGGCTTGGGGATGTGCCGGGGTCGACTAATGCCTCCTTATGGCCCTTCCAGAAGTGTGTCTTTGTCGTTTTTTATATACCGCTGAACCGAAAAATGGTACGGACTTTCTAAAACGTCTATACGTTTGGGGAAAATGCGCTGTTTGAGAGTGGCGACAAATAAACAAGTATAGAACTTCTCATGAATCCAGTTTAAGCCTTTATCAAGGAAGGTGTCAAGTTCTTGAGGAAATAACGGTTAAAGGTAGTTAATAAATGAAATAGGACACATTTGGGGGAGGACTTCTCTTCAGAATGTATACATTTCAGCAGAATATGATGATTTTGCAAAGCTTTTTTCAATTGTTATGATATTTAATACCGTACTTCTTACTTCGGTAATTTGTTCTCGGATCGGCAGGCTTTGTTTTTTGTTGTTGTCCAACATGGCAGACTGAGTAGTTATGTAAGGTTACGGCGGAATTAAGTGCTTCTGGCGATCCACATGCAACAATATACATGGAATATCGAGACCTGTGTGTGTGTGTGTGTGTGTGTGTGTGTTTGTGTATGTGTGTGTGTTAATTCTGAGGTGCGTACTCAGAACACACGTGGAAGCTTAAAACGCCCCCTTGTCGTTAAGTGATGCCATATTTCCCAAGGATCATAAGTGCTGCGATTATGTAAACGCCTCTCTGCAAGGTTCGTACGTACGAAATTTGAGATCTTGCAATCGTAGGTAACTTTATGATCCACAAAGACTTACGTAAGTTCCATTAATCTTTAGAGTTTTCCGCACACGATAATCGGCTAATGGTTGTCAGTGTTATGCAATCTTTCTCTGATCTAATGTGAGTGAAAGTTGAACGTTCATAGACTCTAGCAGACAGAGCTAGACCCAACAAGTCTAGCTTCAAGACCCCCCTCTTAGAGATCGTTCAAAGACCTTCAAAGCTCATTGCTACAAAGAACCAGATTAGGCGCTAAAAAGGAGGGTCGAGGCATGAGGCTTTGTATGCGGTTGTTCGTAGATACCCGCGGTTGTCCATTGATGTACACTGATAGGAAGCAAACAATGGACCGATCCTGTCGAACGCCATATCGAACAAATAGAACCCCCTATTCTATTTCGAACACCTCCGTCAAAAACTGCCACAGTGAGACAGAAATGGCGATTTTTGACGAAGGTGTTCGAAATAGAACCATGATCGAACAGGGGTCGGGGTTTGGGGATCGGTCCATTAACCAGTAGAGCAACCGTAAGTTCTATACCTCTGATCTCATGTGAGTAAAAGTTGCACAAGGTGCATAGTTTCAAAGAGGACGTTCGTACAGACTTTTGGACAGGTGCCCTTGGACGTGTCTGTAGCAAGGCTAACTCTACACCCACTGACAGTGTGTGGGCGTGTGTTTCTGTAGGACCTACAGCCGAGGAGTTGTCCTGTATAGGCCCTGGAAACAGTCTGCCATCCAGGCTACCAGTAGTGTTGGCCTTGGGCGTGTCTGTAGCAAGGCTAACTCTACACCCACTGGAAGTGTGTGGGCGTGCGTTTCTGTTTTTGCCCCAAGGATTGACGCAGTTCGAGGCTACCTATACAAGTGTATACGTCCCGCCGCTAGCGTCTGTCTCACATACGCATGCTCAGACCATGTGCTTGGCTCACGGCCGTTCGTGGCGACGGCCAGAAAAGTTTCTAAGTAAAATGTAACGACTAATTATTGTTTCCCTGGGTGAGCGCAGTTCGAGGCTATACAAGTGCATACGTCATGCCGCTAGTGTTATACCTGCGCATGTTCAGACCGTGTGCTGCGCTCACGGCCGTTCGTGGCAACGGTCAGAAAAGTTTCCCAGTAAAAGAGGAGATGTACCAACTAATTGTCTCCCGGGGTGGGCGCGAGCAGTGGGAAGGATGTGGATATGGGGGCACGTGCCCTCGTTAGGGGGCGCTAATGTAGACCAGACCAGAGGGGCGGAGAGAATAGACTCTAGCCTCCAAGAATGGTGCCTTAGAGATAGTACCAAACTGGACAAGGAGTGTAGTCAGTCAAGAGGTGTCCATTTGCCAGGTAGCAAAACACACTTTTAAGCCGGCTTCACTCCCATGCCAGCTTTTGATACTTATGCTACCGTAGGATCTGTTTGGAGATTAGCGGAGAGTCTGTAGTCTCCAAGCAGACCACACGGTGCCTTAGAGATAGTATCAAAGCTGGCCAGGGAGTGTAATCGGCTCCGGTGCCCGTTTGACTCCTATATGGCTGGCTACACTCCTTGGCAAGCTTTGATACTATGTCTAAGGCACCGTAGGGTCTGCTCAGTGACTAACTAGCCTCTACCAGACTGACTACACTGGGTGGTGTAGGGAGAATGATTTTCCAGGGGAGTTTTGCTACTACTGGAGGGTTTGGCCGACCGAAGGGGGAACTTCAGCCTTTAATAGCGTGGACTGACTACCCAGGCCGATTTTCCGATTCATTGCCACATTCTGCTATCCCCGTACCACCATAGGACGGCCTGTCGGAGGCCTATTTAGAGATATCACTAGGGGCGACGCTCGCTCGCTTATGGCCAAGTTTAGCGGTCTTATAAAGTGACTAACTTGGAGACAACCTGACCCAGATGTGGGCACAAACTCCCTGCGTCTTCTCAGACGCTTGTACAAGTTTTATCGACAAGACAGCGACACTACCGACCCTTCCCAATGGTGGCACGCACATTGCACAGATAGCTCAACACATACATACACTTTTTCTACCTTAAACGTTCAAATCACAGACTTCTACAGCTTCAGATGCAGTCTCAAGCTTCTCAGATCAAATCCCAAGACTGAGACACTTTTAACAGCCCAAACAAACAATTTAACAGCCTAGAGGCTTGACATGAGAGCTGTATCAACTATGAGGAAGTGTACTAGCTCGACTTCCTTGCAAGAGCGATCTGCCTTGTTCTATGCTATGGTATATTTGGGCTGCAGACAAAATGGCATAATGGGAGTGACAAACCAACGTTGAACGTAGCTACATTAAAGCTAATGCACCATGCAAATTGGGTAAACTCACAAACATACAAAATGTAGCTAGCGAGCAAGACAAGAGTGTTGATGCCAACATGGCGGATAGAAAGCGTCCTTCTCTCGCTAACTGATAGTCTAGAGGACACAAGTCCAACCCTTAGTGTCCTTAATATGGGGTCAAGACAAGGTCGAAAGCGGTAGAATTCCCTTGGGACTTGTTTCTAAGCAAATCTACGGTAGCTAAGCAGTGAGCCTTTGGTACAAGATACCGCTGTAAGTAAGGTGGTAGCTCTTTGTATAACCAACTACTATCAACTCAAACAGCAGACTGCTGCAAGCTAGCGCTTAGGGAGTACAATATAGCACCCAAACAAAGTGATCTTATTGATAATTAACTTCCAAAACAAACACTAGCGGTGTAGCTTGGATGAAACTCCCGGTGGATTGTGCCGTACAGTTTAAGTCATGAATGATTAAGGGTGTCACTGAGGGAGAATCTCGTGCGAGAGGTCGCGGGGGAGAGCTGAGAACCAGACATAAAAGACGTATGTGTCGTACGCAGGCTAAGATATCACAAGCGTCACCCAGAAGGTGGGGAATAAAGGCGTTACGTAAAAGTGCAAATACCTCAAACCACAAATGAAATCTACCTTTGACGCATATGTGTGGCCAGAGGCGCTCACACTAGCAACACATGCACAGCATTGCAGTGTAAAGTACGCACACACAAAGCATATACATACACGTATATATCAGTACGTGTTATATTAAACAATAATGAATTTCTATTGTTATATCAAGGACACTTTGGTTGTATCTATAATTAAGCAATAATGCACTTCCATTACCAGCTGGACACCATGAAATAAGTATAAGAAATTTGATAATTCTATAAACCAACCAACAATCAGAAATATAACGATAAAAGGCTTAGAAAAGCTAGGCATGTTTAGCATATGGTTGTGTCTATGGGTATAAGCGTCATGGGAATGGGCGTATGACTGCTACGCTTTTCTTTGCTTATAATGGGGCATGTGGTTGTGTTGTTTACAAAGCGGTTACAAAGTTTTTAAATTCCTGTCAGCAACACCCACAGGTTGGCTCAATAGTGCGTGAAAGGGCAGTGGGTCTAGGGGCGCATGTGGTGCGGGCTGGCGCTACAGAAGTGACCAACGCGTGTGACAAGTGCGCGCTAAAACAACACCGCTTAAATCGAACTGTGAGCGGCTTAGACTAGTAAACCACAAGCTAGCATTAGTATTTGCTACCAGACAAAGGCATATATGCTTCTTGCGTGCACGTACAAGCTGATTCCTACTATGCGACAAGTATGGTATGATTTAACGCGCTAGAATTGGGGCAGCATTGGCAATGGGACATGCTACGTATAGTGTTCAGAATATAAACGGTTTCTAGAAATCGTGCAACTGCAAAAGAAGCTTTAAGTGCATTAAGCAGTAGCTACAGATAAACAACTAGTAGATGTAATTCCAAGAAGCTAGCGTTGGGCATAATTACCAGCCTTATCCCACTATTTGAGAAACCCCACAGCATGTCGGCCACCAGAGAGCTCGCCCGTTCGCCCGGCGTGAGCCAAAAAGCGGCGGCGCGCTGCAGCTATACAGGCTTCAAACTAGGTCGGCGCAGGCCTAGAGGCTAAGCCCTACCACCGTAATGGACACAGTAAACTCCGAGAGTGCAAACAGAAACGTATCAAGCCACCGGCTATGCGGATTTCCACCCAAGCAAAGGCTAGGCCGTATAAATCTATGTGTAAAACCTACAGTACACAGGACTTAAGGCTGGGGTGTAACACAAGCATTAGTGCATCCATTAAAAGAAATACGGGGGTTGGCTATGTCCGTCTGGTGTCCGGAGCGCTACTAGTGTTTAAGCGATGGAACCGACAAGGAATTAAACTAACGCTAATTGAAATTTAAAAAAAAAGTGCGAAGCAATTGCAAATTGGAAAAAAACACTAGGATGGGGTTGGGATTAATATGGTAAGGTCTGATATTAAGGGCGAAGCCTTGTTGCGACCCCGTGCGGGATCACCGGAGGGGGCGGGAAACCCCGGCGGGGCACCAAGCGTCTGTCACCGAAGAAAATCCTACAACTCGCCGCTTACCTTTCATACCAGTCTTGCTTCCATAGATTGCTTTAGTCCCTTGCTACCGGTAGCACCAATACGAAGTGTGAGGCCCGCCTACGAAACAGAAGTTAAAGAACCCTATATCACCCCCTTATACATAGTAGGCATAAACATACACTGGGGGATTGGGGCGGATAGTTCTGAATCATGATAGTCACCAACCCACACACACAAACACCACACGACATAACCACGACCGTTACACGACACCAACTTTAAACCTTAACACATTTAAACTTACTTTAACCCACGCTACCACATCCACACTCACAGAAGCATATACTAACATAGCCTACATGTATGATAATATAAACTCAATCCAACCATCATAATGATAAAATAATTCAAGCATGTATCACAATATTAAAATCTAACACCATCAAAAATGTGAAACAAGAAAGGTACAGTACAATATACAGTATGTAAATAGTTGCGGCATAGACGTCAGTGCGGTAAGTAGTTTACCTATGTGTGTGTGTATATATTGACCTGTTGATTTGGGACCCGCCCATTCACCTACATGTGTTATACACTACGCCTGACCGATCTCCAATCTCAACATATGTGTAGTAAACAACGGAAACACCGCCTCTCAAGTATTGCAAAGACGTGAATATCGACAGTAAATAAACATAAAACACTCGAGAATTGCTTATTTTACTCTTTTAGCTCTTATTTTAGCAGTTGTACCAACTTCGTATTGTGTTAGTATTGAGAACGCAAGCTTTTGCAATACACAGCACAAAAACAAGCATAAAAAGATGATATCTTACTTTTCATGTTATTGTTTCATGATCGTGAAGTTATTATTTTCAGTTGTTTTGTATCGGCTAGTTTTTGCGATCTTTGGTTACGCGTTGTTACTCGCGCCATGTGTTAGCTAGTAGTAGTACACACACTCAGTCAGTCACCGTACCGTTGTACGTTCAGTCTTCGGGAGCGCTCTTACCGTGTTCCGAGCCTGCTTCCGTCTTCACTCTGCAACGTGCAGCGTTGCCTTTCTCCTCGGCAAAATCCACCTTGAGCTCGCTGAGCAAGTGGCGCATCCAGATCGGTGAGATCGGGTGCCACGCGAAACAACAGTACGTCCGACGCGAGCGCTCACATGGACAGACTCTGACAGTCCCGTCGGCCTCGGTTCCTATATGAGAAACCATTTCGCCGCACAACACAACGGGCCAACGTCACCAGTTTGTGCATGTTCGTCAGACATTCCTTGAAATTAGCATGCTCCAATAGTAGCCGCGCCCAGTAATTGCAGTCTCTACGGTTGGTTAACACTAGAGTGCCGTCAGTATACACGGCTGCTGTGGTCGTGACGTCACGGACCGGGCCCCACTGCGTGCTCTCCCTGCCCAAAACAAATACTGCCCGTATTTCCATGTCATTAGCATGCATGTATACGTCAGAACCCGCGTCCGTCCAATCAGGGCGCGACACTGATAGCATGCTTGGTGCTTATCCTATGTTATGTGGGCTGGCGGCTTTACGTAGTCGGTAATCTTGGCACACGTAGACGGTCCCCTAAATATAGCGAGCCGGGGACAATCCTCCATGAGGTTTTTGCAGGGGACCGTGGCAGGAGTATAAGCCGTGTGTTTGTGTGTGCAAGTGGACCGGGACTGTAGCGGGACAAATTTAGCCCGGACATAACAACGTTTGTGACACCGTGAAAACAGCGGTGTGTATTTACGGATATTGTTTTTTTTCTACGCCTTTTGTTTTGTACGTACTTTTTTAACAAGCCAAATAAGGTGCGTTTCCGCAAAGGCATATCCCCTGCCAAAGGACAACTAGCACACTAACAACTTGACCGCTATCTTTACAACACAATGCTGCTACTGAACTCTAAGAAAAGAAAAAAGGCTTTCTAGTCTTATACCCCCAAACCATTGCTACATACCCAATCTGCCACCTTAAAGTCGAGCTTAAAAGAATTGAAAGCGAAAAACATAGTTATAAAACCTGTATTCTACCAACTTCGATACCATTAATAATGTACTTTTTACAAATAAAAAGTATTACTGCTGTTTTTTATATATATTTCGCTTAAAAAAGATACTAAAACAGTACTAGTTTTACTTCTATGCCCAGCCCTCCCACTCGAAGTCCCTTGCCTACTCTAGCGATTCCGACCGCTCCCAATAATTAGATTATCTAGTTTGCTTCTGACGATGATACAATAAGAGTTACATTAATAACATCGTATCGATTCCCTGCGACTCTAGCTAGCGAAGTAATAATAGCCAATTTTTCTCGCTTCGCTCTCTGGAAGGGTTGAGTAATTATAAGTCTAACACGAGGGTAAGTCTGGTTCTGTAGCTCGCCCGGTATTTTATATTGGCCCGTTGTTGCCACGCCAGGTAACTAACTTGCTGTCAGAATGCAACAAGAAATGACTCTGGCGCTGAAAAAGCAATGCATACTTATTGGAGGGGTTCAGTCTTGATAAATCAGTCTCTAAAAAGGTGGTGAGGGAATGGATGGGTTGGTGTGCACCCCCCCTCTCAACACAAACGCAGGAGCAAAAGAAAAGAAAGGCAAAGAAGTCGAACCTAGCAAGTTACAGTTCAGAGTTAGCTTTTAGACTAGAGTAGACATATTCTATACTGTTCTGCATTGTTTGTCCATTTTCATGTCAACTGCAATTAGCCCTCGGGCATGAATTTGCAATAATATACCATCAAGTAACCTCAAAGAGAGAGAGAGAGATACGGATAGAAAGAAGGAGAAGTAAAGAGAGACAGAGGGAGAGTCAAAGTTCTGTTCAGTGAATCTCGACTTTCTCGTTTTGCAATTACAACCCGGTAGCGCGCACCACCGCAGAGTCCCCGAGTCCCAACTCTATATCGTTGGAGTTCTACTGAGTAGTCGCAGTGGATATCAACATATCACCAACTAACTCCCGCCGACTCCCGTGTGGTCGAACGTTAATGGGCCGCAGCGTATCAAATATACGCGAGGATTAAACACGTTTGTGCATCTAAATTCCTCCCGCTTTCAGATCCAATATCTTCCCAATTTGCGGGTCACTCTCGGAGTCAAGCATGTATTTCTATGTGCATCTCAACGACGTACTTGCGTAATTAAAGATAAACTTAGGATCACGCCGTAGTTTCTTATTATGTATACCTTCTTGTTTGACTAACTCCTTAATAAGTCTCCAAACTTTTCACCCAAAAAACATTACTGTCACTAACTAAGAATAATCCTCTACCTGTACCAAATCAAATCCTTATGCCACTCAACAAATATGTATGAATATGATCTGGAATAGAAAATCAAAGCAAAATTCCCTCAAGTCTCTTTCCATAAGGGAGTCTACCGCTGGGGTGACTACTAACCAGAAATTTAAACTTGAATAATGGGATCTGGATTAGATCTCGGCTCCAGGGGGACTGAAACAATCAGCTAGAACTCTGCAAAAATAGCTATCACTCCGGCACAATTAGCACTGCTTCTGTCGGAGCCTCTATTACCTTCTAGCCGTGGGTTGACTGCGCTTCACGCTTGATAAATGTGCCCTGTAGTGCCATTCTATTACAATGATGTATACTTCAGCTCGCGCGGTGTTGTATTAATTAATTACCTCTCTTAATAACTTTTGTTGCGTCCAATTTCTGCAGATTTGCGTGCTAATAAATTTGGAAATGAAAATACATAACTTAGCCGTGCAGAGAGGGAATGGGTTTTCAATCCTGTCTAGGAACTTTTAATATTTACTTAAGTAATAAAGGAATTTATTTTCTGCTAAACTTGAGAATAATGGTAGGAAAAGTTACGGTTGCTTTTGATACGATTGACTATTGAAATTTTTAATTTTTATCGAATCTATATATACTCAGAATATCTTATACAGCATTCACAAGTGATTTTTTATTTGTTTTGGTATGTGTTAAGTAAACATTACCACTTCATGCCGATGTCTATACATCGTACAAACAATAACTTAATAAACGTGTGTGCAACCTAATTGTGAGTGTGAATCTCTGCCCGAATGTGATACCGTGCTCAGTGTGGGCGGTAGGCGCCCATTTCGTGCGGCGTTCCCGTGTGGGTTGCCCCGGGAGATCTTGGGAATAGCGCGCGAAAATTGGCAATCTCGGCGCAGAGGCAAGGCCACGGCCCCCAATCCACCGTGCGCTGCCAAACAAGCCCTAAACGCCGCTAATAACGTAATATTATGATTTTCTCATAGCGGTTGATCAATCCCGGGACGTGATTGTCTGACAATGGCAGTTGACCCCGCCAGACGGATGGGGAGGCGAGGCGGGATTACCTCATCTATTCCCGCCAAGCCTGCTGCAGACGACTTTTTTCACTCACGGGTTGGCTAGGATAAGTTTCAATACCACAAAAAAAGTAAGGAAAATTTACAATCTATTCTCGCCTGCTAGCTGCAGACGACTTTTTTCTCATCCACACACGGGTTGGCTGGAGTAAGTTCCAGTCCCACAAAGCAAGGAAAATTTACAACCTATTCCCGCCTGCTGAAGACGACTTTTTTTATCCACACACACACACGGGTTGGCTAGGATAAGTTTTCAGTTCCACAAAGTCAGACAATTTACACCCCACTTCGCCTCATCGACGCTCTTTTTTCTATCCACACACGGGTTGGCTAGGACATGTTTCAGTCCCACAAAGCAAGGAAAATTTACAACCTCACCTCTCGACACGCAGATGCTGCTATCTGACTGAAACTCTGCCAGAATACATTTATACTAGTCAAAACGTCTGCTATTTAGTCTCAGTTGCTAACTCGGAAAACGGTGTGGCAGAAGTTATCACTGCGTTTGAAGAATACGATTCAAGGTCAGGGTAGCAACCAATTAAAACTTTTCTACGATCGTAATTTTTCTAGCGAGGCCACCGAACTCTATACAGTTTTTTTTGTAAAGTCGATTTTAATCTCCCACCCCACCCCCTCCTCCTAAAAATTCACACAAACTTTTGTTTCAAATGTAAAGACAGGGATCATCTAAACAAATATGGCGACGAAGATGGTTTGTATGAGATTCATTCATTCAATCACTCATTCTTGTTTCTGTCGAGGTCTTCTGTGCGAATGTTGCATGCGACTTGCCTTGGCGGGTCCGGGACTCGAACCCGGGCCTCTGGCAACCACCAGCGCTCTTCCAGCTGAGCCAACCCACCGTTCGGCATGAGGGAAGTCGTGATGTGTGTTGTTGTTGTTGTTGTTGTTAGTGCCCGTGCATGTGGCAAGCGTATGGTGGATGTGAGTTGTGAGTTGTGACTTCGTACGTGTGTTAGTAGTATATGTAGAACCATTCATGCACAAGTCCAGTCAGAATTTCTCGACGTTTTGCCCATTCAAAGATAACCAAAAAACAATGTGGTATAGGGCGGTGCATATCTCCCACCAATAGCTCTTGGGCCAGATAGACTTTGTACAAGCACTGCAGGGGGAAGGGGATATTCCCCTAATAACTTCACAATAATCCCTCCACAGTAGATTGATTTGTATAATTATATCAGTAGCAAGTAAATCTGCACTTTGCTTCCAACTGGGTGTAACAGACATTTCCACTATCCTTCCGAAACTGTTCACTTGAAATGAGTCAGAGTCGAAATGGCGATTTAAGAAACCAAATGTCACTTAAGACCGTGGGGGCGTCGCGCCTTAAGGGTGAACGCAAAGGTTGCCTTCTGTTACGTCCTCTTTAACCTTCCTCTCAGACAAAAAAAATGGAACTGGATGTCAGAGTTATGCAACACCAGTTATTTTTGCGTGTGAGGTACAGGTATACATTTTCCTTCTAGTTATGTAAGACCGAACGAGTACGTTTTTCCGTCCCCACACGTTGGGTAGCCACGTGCCGTGTGGTCGGTAGCCGGGGAGCAGACGTTTTTCCCGGGGATTGTCCCTGTAATCCGATATCCCCACACCTGTAATCGGTACCCATTAACACCACTTAACGTCCCGTCCGGCTCAAGCCGTCGTTTCTACACGACAGCTTACCGCAAACGGACGGCATTAAGAGATCATGATACCGGCGGTGGAAATCGAACATTCGATGGGGTGGCCGGGTCTTGTTACACTCACGCTTAACGTATCGGCAGAAGACAGACGGGGACTCGTGTAAATCGTTTAGGACGCAACAGGAAATCGATGGAAGGGGGATTACGAGTATTCTGTTGGCGAGCTCGCCCTGCAGAAGCCGACACGAACGCTTTATACCAGACGACTCTTTCCCTGGGTTGAAAGACTGAAGCAAAAGATAAAACAGTCTAGGATATCACTCTGTAGATATACTGGAATTATTCAAATTTTAAACTCACAGAACTGGTCTTAATGAGAAAGATTATGCGAAAAATAAAACTACCAATATTGATAAAGCGGATCTGAAGGTCTATGTGGCTTGCCCCCCTCCCCCCTACAGCAACGTGAACACCTGATTGACCATGGGGTTACCTGAGTTCAGAATCAGATCCGGTGTACTGAAAAAAGTCACACGTAAGGCCACTGACATTTCTCGCAGGTCACACACAAACACTGTGGACTGAAATCTATATATCGACATTTTGTGCGTTTGTTTTTAAGATCCTTTCAAACATCACTATAGACATCTGTACAGTAAAAGTATTCTACAATACGCACATTGCAAGATATTTGTGTCTTTCTCTCTGATGTTTAATCCATACATGTGGTTCGACTTTGTTTAACTACCTGACCACAGACGGGAGTGATCGTTTGTTGAGAGAACAGACTCGTATGGGCGGTTACAAACTTTAAACTATGAATCAGAGATTCGCCCACAAATTTCACCCCGCCAAAAATCATCTCAGCATATGGTTCAAAGAACTCCAAAGAACTGTTTATTTGCTTATAAAACCCCAAAGCTGCTATATCACCAATGGAAAGGCCTACATTCAAAGAAAATTTGCAACCAGACTAAGCGGAATCGAATCAGCAGGAACAAAGTTGCACAAATATCGGGCTAGATTTCTTGTAACTTCAATATTTTGTAGGCCGGATGCCCAAAACACCCTAATCTCCAAGCAGATCGTACGTTAGCATAAGATTTATCAAAATCTGGCAAAGGAGAGTAGCCGACCTAGGAGTGTGCATTGCCTACCGGCTTCACTCCTTTGCCAGTTTTTGATACTCCAGTAGAAGCCAGTTAATTGCACAACGAATAACCACACTTCTGTTAATTGCACGGAATCCCGAAATCCCGTGGTGGTGTCGTCCAGCTTCACATTATTGCACCACCCGGATAATTGCACGAAATGCGCTGACAAATGGGGTGTGCAATTAGACGGCTTCTACTGTATCTTATGCTACCGTACGATCTGCTTGGAGATTGAACCCACCCCACCCACCCGGACGTCTCGGCCCCAGGGTGTGATGAAAACAGATGAGTCAGCCCCGTGCGTTACTGTTTGCCTGTGACGACTTGACCCCGAACCCTCCAGACGAAGACTTGCGACAGCACGATACACTCTGTCGTAAACACTCCTCGCCTCCCCTTTTGCTCA